>NC_134412.1:92442524-92646840 GCF_038048845.1 Mixophyes fleayi | reverse complement strand
TTTGAAAAAAACAGACAGTATTTTCCTTGCATGCAAAAAATAAGTCGATGTGCACCCCTTGTATTGTAACATGGTTTGTCTAGGTGCACAGTTGCTCCTTTTCTTTGCTTCCAACTCAAAATCAGGCCCATAGTTCACTTATTGTTAGACTTTCTGTATTTCATTTTCCAGATTTTCTTTCTCCAAATAAGGTCCCAACGTTTCAGGCAAATAGCAACTGAGTTTATGGCACCAACAGCAGCAGCAGGAGGTAGGAGAGAGCACGATCATGTAAGAATGGAATAACTGAGTTCGGCGTTACTGATAGCAAGCAGGATTATGCTTCCTCTGTACATTGGTCATAAATTGCTTTCAGTTTACACAAATCCAAATGATTTAAACCTTGTAAGAGAATAGAATTAAGGGTCCTAATTCAATAACAATGGAAATAGTCATCTACCTTCTTAGATGAGTAAACACATGTATCTGTATTCCTCTAAATTAGTGATGGGCAACAGGCAGTCCCCAGCTCCTTCCTGCTTTATAGTCTGACACTTGTATAAAAATCTGCTGATATGGCATTACAGATGGTTGTTGCTTTCTTTCATTAAATGTGTAATTTTAACTTATTACTGATATTAAGGGTAATTAATGTGCAGCACTTTTGAAGGTTAAAGGAAAATCAGGTTGCCTATCGCAGTGATATTGATAGCGAAACAATGGCCCAAATTCAGATACAAATGGTGTCACTGAACTCTATATTCACAAACCTCTAATCTGGTACAGTCAATGATAATTGAAATCATAAGTATGGGAAAACTGTATTAAATATAATAGTCTTTAGAAGGTTAATACATACTAGAATACTTTACAGTGAATCTGGCATTATTCTCTAACTTTATGAAAGCTGTCGGCAGTGTTTGTTAATGTGGCTTTATTTCCATAAATTTTAACACAGTAATAAGATGGGGTTTTTTTTGTGTAAAATGAGGTTAAAAAGAAACCGTAAAACCCATACTCATGAAAAATTGCTTTTATGGACATCGTTGTTTTTTTGTTGTTTTTTTTGTTTTTGTTTTTTAAAAAGCAGCAGCAGTAGTTGCTGAGACTATATACAATCTACATTTACAGTACTCTACGAGTAACAAACGATTCTTCTTTTTACATAGAATTTTTCTTATTGCACTTTATACATAACATTTATAATACATAGCTTATCGTCCTTATTTGTTCAACAAACAGGATATCTATAGAACAGTACTGAAATCTTTCTATGCATGTTTAGAAGTCCACACCACCAGGGAAGGTACGAAATGGTCCAGCAAACCTCAATAATACATGTTCTTGTCCCACCAGCCTGGAAAAGAGCAGAGGAGAGATTGGCAACATGTAATAAGTGCCATACGGAGGCTAAGAACGTACTCCATGAATTCTAAGCAGAGGCAGACAATGCAGAAGGTAATTTAAAAGTGGATTTTTAATTGCCCACCTTTGTTTTAAAATGTGTATGGGAATGTGTTTTTGTAAATTGAACTATTGTGGTAAACAATTGAATGTATCCCCTGGTTGTCAGGTGAAAGCTAGCCAATCTGAGCCAAGCAACAGGCTACTGATTGACATTGGCACTAGTTGAGGTTAAGCTTTTCGTAGACTCCTGGCTATAGAGGAAAGCTGGGAAGACCAGAGAGGCAGTAGTGTAAGTAATTATTTTGGTAAGCACACACCTAGAACCAGTTAGGAACACATAGTAACATTAATGAAGCATTTAAAACATGTCAGCTTATTTGCATTAAACATGAACTTGTTGCAAAGTCTCATTCACAGCTCTCCGATCACTGTTATAAAGGAGGGTTATATGCCAAAGACTATTGTAATGGATCAGCCTGTACCTTTTGAAGTAGGGGATGTCTGGGCACCTTGCAGACAAGCAGCTTTAATAAGACAGCCCAACACAGGCTGAGAAACAAATGGTGAGGTATTTAAAAACACAAAAAAAATGGTGAAAACTAGGAAAGTGGTGTTTAAAAAGTATTTTTTAGCCAGAAGCGATAAAGTCTGCGTGGAAACACATGGTATTTTTATCATGTCAACTATAAAGTATGTACGTGCTGTGAATAAATATTTTGGTGCTATTACCCAAATGACATAGCTTTAATAAAAGAAAAAAATGTCTGCCTGAGGGATACAGCTAGAGAATCTGGGCTTACTCGTCACTTCTGACAGTAAAAGTTCTACCCAAGCAGCAAATTATATTACCGCTACTAGGCAGTTGTGACATTTCACTTAATAACCCAGTTATGTCCATGTAAACTGAGACAGCCAGAGTAACACATGACCGTCACTTAAAGCTGTAGTACCAGCTACTGTAAAGTGTTACTAACGTGACCCTGTGTCTGCTACCCGCAGCGGCTTTATTCAGCGCTCGGCGACCAGGTAAATTCCATGCAGTGCTTGAAAGTGGATAAGGGTGTGTTAGCGGGACGACCAATCACAAGCCACAGTCATAAAATCACAGCTTCCCAGAAAGCAGCTGCATGGAGTCAGCTATTACAGAATTGTAAGACGTGTGATTCCAGGACAAGCTGGGATGTGTAGTTTCATAACTGCTGCAGAACCATAGGAAAGATTCTCTCATTGTGAGTTGTAACCTCCCCAAGGCAGACCATTCACATTACAGATCTGCTGGTGCTATTTAATCAGACAGCCGCACGAGACTGCAGCGTGATTTGTACTTACTGCCAGGATAGCGCCTGATGAACAGCTTACGGATTTCATCATACACAAAGATCAGGACAGCATACGGGACACACACAAACCAGTACTGAGCCCTGGACACACAAGCAGAGAGGGAGACACTGTTACAGACCGTACACTACAAGATGTTACACATCACACACATTGCACCAGAGGTAAAGGATTTTACTCTCTCGCTCATTCTGTGCTGAAACAAGGACATAGCAGTTGCCTGTGTATGGTGTTTATAAGTAACATAGACACTGACCATTTCCTTATTAACCCCGTCATTACCAGGGATCTCTGATGACTAAATTCCACCTTTAGCAGGTGTGCAGGTAACATTATTTGTGTATCTACCACTGTTCCGCTTACCTGTATTAGACATGAGTGCTGCACTTATATTATGGCTGATGCATGGTCTTAAATCTGCATGCAAGTTATTATAGTATGAGGTCATCACACAACACGAGATTCCTTGATACACACTAATCAACATATCATTAATTAATCTAATTATAGACTTAACTTTTTTTTTTTACAAAGGTAAAAATTTACAGAATACTCCACCTGCTTCACCAATCTCACCTTAGGGGGGTAAACTTTAACGCATACGGCATCTCGGGGCAGTAAGACAGAAAGGCTGCGATAGCGATTTGTGACACCAACCCGAAAAGGAGAAATTTATTACTGCAAAAGCAAAAAAAAAAAGATGTCAATGTCTGGTGAAACATATACCAGCAGAATGATTAGATTATCTGTGTTCTACATTGTGTTTAACGTATTCTGTGGCTTAGTATCATCATTTTAAGTACTTTATTAGTTTATTTGTTTTTCAGTTTAAATACATAGGCCGTCATTTAATATGTGCACACGTATTTCTAGCCGCTCTACTCAGTACATTCCTACACTCTGCTCTCAAAAGATATCACCACAAACTACTAAGTGCACCTAGGTGTGGGGACAAGCTCCTCCCACTGCAGAGAGAGGGAATATAAGGGGTGACTGCAGCATGAAGCTGCAAAATGCGTCTAAATCAGAATATGGGATCAGAGCTGATTTTTGCCTGCTCCCTCCCTCCCCACCCCCCCCCCCCCCCCCCCCCCCCCCCCCCCCCCCGCAATCGGTGGGGGACTATTTTGCTCTTTGTAAATGATGCCTATCGTCTGTTACAATGGGCTACACCAATCCAGGGGATTCCAGGTGTGTGTGAACAGTGGAGTTTCTACACATACAAATATAGTACGGCAGTGACAACACTGCTGAGCCCTTTCACCCTGGGTGAATTTGTCAAATTACCCAAAAACGCCCTGTTGAAATAAAGAATTTCTCCGGGTCTTCCGAATGATGAGGTCAGCCAGCTGCTGGATAACAATACCGATGAAGAAAGCCGTGTATACGGTCCACTCCTGGAACTGCCGCTGACTGAAGGTCTGTAACACAAACATGGGATAGACAATCAGTGGATGTGGGTATCTTGCTTTAAAAGGACTAGTCTGCCTTTGGTTATTTAAATATACCTCGAAGTATGGCAAATAGGGGTTGCAGCTTCAAGACTGACCACATTGGCACAGAATGGACAGCTTGCAATGTGACACTGAACATGGCTTCAGGGAATGTTCCCCTATTTGCTGCTCATGGGTCATATTTCATGAAAACTCCATTCGAGTTTGATATGTCCTTTAAAGAATGATGAAGTGTAGGATGTTTTATAGAAATAGGAGCCTGGAACTATTTCATTGACTCGTGATGTGTCATAAAAACCTTGTAGCTTTGTGACTTTGCATTTCTTGCTCTGTGCTTGTTTGACAACAATGTATTTTTGGAGTTAGTGATTTTTCCATTTCTGATTGTTACTATTCTTGTCTAATTTATCTTTTATAAGACACTTTTCCATGATTTATACTGCTGCAATTAGTTAACTAGTTCGTCCCTAATCTTATCTAGGTTCCCATTTATTTTGATACTGAATATGTGACATTTTCTCTAGTTCAGGAAAAGTGATGGGGTCTACGAGGATGTGTGTTTAAAGAATTGTCATTTTTTTTTTTTTTACCTTTATTACTTTTTATTAGACTGTTCTCCAGTAGGTTACAATTAATTGTGTTTCCAGAAATTGGTTGATTACTGTAAGTGGGGCAGTTGTACTAACTCTGGCTAGAGATGACACAAACAGTTATTCTCTCGGTGCTCATTGGGGACCACAGGAGGTGTAATACTGCAATCTATATATGCTACTGCACCCAGTGCAGAACAGATTGGGTGCTCGGCCACTGTTCATAGCAGTCGCTGTCTCTCAGGACTCCTATGTGTGCCCTCCATTCCTATGTGGCAGGAGGTGTTGAGTATATGTATTGTGGTATAATAACCTACCCATTCCTGCCCATAACTGTCCTCCAGCTCCTGATTGTCAATCTGTTCCCAGGAGACACGTAGGCCGATAAGTGTGTAGGGCAGAAATCCCTGTTCAGCCATGACCGTGAAATAATTAAAAAAAGCTCCGACAGACTGGATGATCCCTGTATGCAGAGAGAAGACACTGATCAGAAAAGAATGTCCCGGTGTATGCCCAATATACAGGTCAGTATACCCTGTAATTAGTACCCACCAATCTGCAGATAAGCATAGAGAGCCAGTTGCTGGTTCACCAATCTGTCTATGTTCTTCCTGCGTGGCTTCCGGTTCATAATGTCTCTCTCCGCTTTCTCATAGGCAAATGAGACCGAAGGGATCTGTGGAAACATCCAATCAGAATTAGAACATCAGAAATACCTTGGAAAGTGCATCAGAAAAGGTAAACGCTGTTTGTGGCAGCTCTCACACTGCTGCATGGACAGAGCAGATACTAGCTGTTCATTTATGCGGGACAAGAGGAAACAGATTCCAGCATCCTCTCTAGATAATAGATTGATATAAATCAGACACATGTGTATTGAAGTTATGTGGGAAGGTTTGTGCAGTGGGTTTTACACTGCTCCATGTACCTGTATAATCCATGTGATGTGTAACAACATGATGAAGACTTGTGTATATACACATTATTCCTGATTATGATAAAACAAGTATTCTCAATGACTCCTCAGTGTGTGGCATGAATATTACACATATACTCACAATGTCTGTGCCCAGGTCAATAAACAGGATGGTGATAGTGCCAATAGGCAGTGGGACGCTGGCGATGATGTAGATCAGGAACGGGCATAGCTCGGCAATGTTCTTGGTCAAGGTGTATCCGATGGATTTTTTAATATTATCAAAGATTAAACGTCCTAAAAAAATTAAAGTGTTATTAGGAGATTGGTGGCTCAAGAGATATGCCGTAGTACAAAGAGTGCACTAGTAATAGTTGTATTATGTCCTGTGTGGAAGAGTAAACCCTAACTAATACCACTTTCATACTGCCGCCCCGGCAATATCCCGGGTTTTTGCCGGGGCTCTGAGCGTCCCAGCTCAGAAACACCATTCATACTGCACCTCGGACCCGGGAATTTCCCGGGTTGACCCCATTCATACTGCACAAGTCTGTGCCCTGGCAATTTGTGGGAGTCATCACCAGAGCAGTTTACATTGGCTGAAAAATGGTGATGTCATTAAAAGGTGACTGGTTAATGCTGGAACACAGCATTTATATGTCTCATAATCTGGGGATGTGATGATTCACGCAATCAATATAATAATGTGTATATTATTTGGGATCTAAGTACCTTTCTTCATCACTCAGTGACTGAACTTATCATTCTGATTCCTGCACAATATTTACAATAAGGTATGGTAAGGTGGTGTGACCAATGTGTAGACTGCAGCAGAACATACTCTCAGGCCAGCCTTCCAACACGCCTTGACAATTCATTTTGGCAAGATATTGTGATTTAAAGGTGCAGGGATAATAACTATTGGTGCTTAGAATTTAATTTTAATTGAAAAACCCGGGTTGCACCATTCATAGTGCAGGCAACCCGGGTCCGACCCGGGAATTACCCCTCGATAAATCCCGGGTTGAAGACCCGGGTTTTTAGACCCGGGATTTTTGACTTGTACCATTCATACTGCACCAAGACCCGGGTCGTTTGAGCTCGCTCCTGGCAAAAACCCGGGATTTCGGTGCAGTATGAATGGGGTATAACTGGTCATAACTCTGTACACACTACTCGAAATGGTCTGAACTATGAGGTCTTGCCCCAAGGGCAATTCTAAGATGAACTTGGAAACTTTGTTATAGATTTTACGAGTTTACTGTTCCAGTGATGGGACCTCCTGATAAGCAGCAGCCACATAACCTGTTGGGTGAATTTGAACCACTCAACACTGGAAATATTTAGTCCTGATTAAGCAGTGTTATAATTAAATGTTTACTGGCAAATGTACATCACTCCAGGGAACATGTGTTACCTTCTTCAACTCCTGTGACGATGGAGGCAAAATTATCATCCAGCAAAATCATATCGGCGGCATTTTTGGCAGCATCTGAACCAGCAATCCCCATGGCGATGCCAATATCTGCCTTCTTTAGAGCTGGCGAGTCATTGACACCGTCACCAGTCACAGCGACCACAAAGTTCTGGAACATAGAACAGACCATCCGTAATTAACAGTCAGCGAAAGGACATTCCTAAGAGTCTTTCCTTGTAACCAAGAATTTCCCATTGCAGTGGATCTGTTACCATGACTGCACAGATTATTATTATTATCATTTATTTGTTAGGCGCCACAAGGTTTCCGCAGCGCCGTACATAATACAAACAGGAGACCATACAGGGTGACATAGTACAGAGCAATAAACACAAAGTACCAATACTTCAGAACTCCGGGCAGACATATGAGCGAAGATGGAGTAGAAGAACAGGTATGGAGACAGGAGGGGAGAGGGGCCCTGCTCATACGAGCTCACATCCTAAGGGAGGGTGGACAAACAGGCACAGGAGGGAGCCATTAAAGTAAGGGAGAGAAAGGTGGGGCTGGTGGAGAGGGGAGAATGAGAGAAGGAGGTTAGCGAAGGAGTAACAAGGTAAGGGTTAAGTGGCTGGTTGGCAGGCTTTGAGGAACAGGTGAGTTTTGAGTGCCCGTTTGAAGGAGCACAGACTGGGTGAGAGACGGATGGAGCGAGGGAGGTCGTTCCAGTGGAGGGGAGCAGCTCGGGAGAAGTCTTGGATTCTGGAGTGGGAAGACGTGATCAGAGTGGAGGAGAGGCGACGGTCATTGGCCGAGTGCAGGGAGCGGGCAGGGGTGAGGAGGTTGGAGATATAGGGGGCAGTAGACTGGGAGAGGGCTTTGTAAGTGGTGGTGAGGAGCTTGAAAAGGATCCTCTAGGGGAAGGGGAGCCAGTGTAAGGCAAGGCAGAGAGGGGAGGCGGAGGAGGAGCGGCGTGAGAGAAAGATGAGTCGGGCGGCCGCATTGAGAACAGAGCGAAGGTGGGAGAGGGGGAGGCCAGTAAGGAGAAGGTTGCAGTAGTCGAGGCGGGAGATGATGAGAGCGTGTATGATGGTTTTGGTGGCATCTTGTGAGAGGAAGGGCCGGATGCGGGCAATGTTACGCAGCTGGAAGCGGCAGGTTTGGACTAGAGATTGGATGTGGGGGACAAAGGAGAGAGAGGAGTCAAGGGTGACACCCAGGCAACGGAGCTGGGTGACAGAGGAGATGGTTGAATTATTAACCACGATGGAGAGGTTGTGGTGAGAGGGGAGCCTGGGGAGAGGGAATACAATTAGTTCAGTAGATTGCCTGACATATCTACAGGAGGAGACGCTCTCACCTGCCTCTGACAACCTTCCACTATAATCAGCTTTTGTTGGGGGGAAGTCCGAGCAAACACAATCTCTGAATGATTGGCTAGGATTTCATCCAGGACTTCAGAAGACATATCCTTCAGCTCTCCGCCATTTACCACGGCTGCCTTTGCCTCTCTGTAAAATTACAAAATACAGGTAAATCTTGTGTTCATCTGGTCACAGAACTAATTTCATCTTTGAGATATTTCACGCAGATTTTAATTTTTTTTTGCAAAAGTAATGTGCTCCATAGAGGTGCAAGCAAACGTGTTGCTTTTTACCATAGTAATGGTAAAAATGCATAGCCGTGATATTCTAAGAAACATGACAGGCAATTGAATATGCCCTTATGGGGCATATTCAATTGACGGCGTGATCGCCGAAAATCCCGCGCTCCAAAAATATTACCCTTAATACGGTAATATCTCGCTGGATTTCAGCTGAAATCCAGCGAGTAAATTACTGTATTAACGGCTTTCCCGCGCAAGTTTACCGTAATAGCGGTAATATTTTTGGAACGCGGGATTTTAGGCGATCCCGCCGTCAATTGAATATGCCCCTATGAGTCTCTTCAATTCCGATCCCGATTCGCGGGATCGCGCCGGAACGGCCGCAAACGTAATCCGCAATAACGTGAAAATCCGCGTTATTGCGATACCGTATTACCAGCAGTAGTGCGCATTTTTCACGATCGGAATTGAATATGCACCAATGTGTCATTTGGGCGACATTTACAAAAAAAAAAGGACCTTTTTTGTCACAGCCTGACCAGAGAGGTCTGGAGGATCCGTCTTACCGTTTATTAACCTGCTGTACAGGAATGTTAAGGCGTTTGGCTATATCTTCCACAGTTTCACTCCCAGCTGAAATAATACCGACGCTTTTAGCTATTGCTTGTGCCGTGATCGGGTGGTCGCCAGTAACCATTATGACCTATGAGGAATAAAAAAACACACTGCAGTCATCAACAAAATAACACGTGGCTCTCCAGCTGTTATGAAATAGCAAGTCCCCAGCATGTTCTGCTAGTCGATGGCCAACCAATAGCTGCCAGGGCATGATGGGAGTGATATAGCAGTCAGGACAGAACAGCACATCTTCAATGATAAATATACTGTATATACAAGTAGCAACAAGCTTTATTAGATTCATTGATGAATAAATTAATGAATCCTACCTTGATCCCTGCACTCCGACACTTGGAAACAGCATCTGGCACCGTGGAACGAGGTGGATCTATCATGGACAAGAGCCCAACAAAGCAAAGGTTTGAGGTTGGGAAGTTCATAGATTCTGTGTCAAATGGGTAGGATGGGGGAAAATCTTCTTCTGGGAGATACCGATGACAAAATCCTGGAACCAGAAAGAAGAGATGAGATAAAGCCTAATTGATTATTTAGCATCTGAATTTAACTTAACAGTGGGAAATGTCCAGCAACTTTGTATACTATACATTATATATACAGTTAGGAACGCCTAAAATAACAACTATATGTTTATCCATATTTCAGTCTTATGACCAGAGTCGATGTTCTCAATTAGTACCAATATTCTCTCACCTAGTACTCGCTCGCCGAGTCCTCCCAGCTCCATGTAAGCTGTCTGGAAAGCTTCTTCCATGGATTCATTCAGGGGAAGCTCCTTCCCCCCGATCATAATAGTTGAACATCTCTCCAATATCCTCTCCGGGGCACCTTTCATGACCAGCAGAAACCTCTTGTCATGGGGATCATCTGTTTCGTGTATCGACAGCTGTAAATACAACCAGTCACTGAGTAAGTTACATTATAAATTGTGCAGCCGCGGAGATGTCAGATTTACGTCTGATAAGTCCTACCTGAAACTTATTTGTGGAATTGAATGGTATTTCGGAGACCTTGTTATGCTGATTTCTGATGTTCATCACATTTCCTGTGAGCACCTCTGAGAATTTCAGGAGGGCTGTCTCTGAAGCATCGCCCACCACAGTTTTCTGCAAGAAAAAGATGAACATATTGAGGGTACATAGTGGATGTTATTTAGGAGGCGTGCTCCCAGCAGGCCTCATGGTGCAATATATATGGATCAGGCAACCTAAGGATGCATAAAGTACCGACCTTCATAATTGCCACATCTTCCTGTCCAGCCCTAAACTCAGCCCGGTTACACAGAGAGACAATCTTGCACAATGCATCCCATGTTTCAGATGTCTGCTCGAAAGAGTGATCTGGAAAAACAGAAAACCCACATGATATTCAATTCTATCAGCTGTTATGGATATAATGTGATCCATCAGATCAATGTATTCCACCGTGTGAGTATTAAGATTTCCTCTGAATATCACATTAATATTAAATCAGTCTCAAGGACAGAAAAACATCCAGAAATTCCCAGACTGAGACACAGATCTAGAACATCATTCGTTCTATGAATGCACTTACGTGTTTGATCTTCACTAGTGTCAGCTGAGTGTATGTGGTCATCAAACCAAAGATGTGCTACAGTCATTCTGTTCTGCGTCAGGGTTCCCGTCTTATCTGAGCAGATGATGGAGGTTGAGCCGAGAGTCTCCACAGCCTCCAAGTTCTTCACAAGACAATTCTTCTTGGCCATGCGCTTTGCGGTCAGGGAGAGTGTGACCTAAGGGACAGACATTATTGTGGGTAAAAACCATGTATCCGGTATGTAAACGTGACCTGATTACAGGTGGGATTACGCAGACACATAAGGACGGTGCTATTCACATTTTTTATAACAAGGGTTCTCTGAAAAATGTGCCCACATCTTGTTAGCCATCAATTCATATCTGTCATGATATTTGCATTTTATATAATAGAGGGAGAGAGACTAATGCAAAGTTATTATTCTACAGATTCATTCATTTTGTTCTGATAATTATAGGTGTGTCATGTGATCTTTTGGATCTGTATCAAAAGGCATGAAAGGATTACTCTCATAGGCAGTGCTGAAACGCATAAAGTGATGTCATAATGCTTCAGTTCTCAGTGCAACGGGTGTATAGAATCTTCTCTAATAATAAATATTATATATAAAACCCCTTTCCATGTAATATTTTAGCAACAGGTGTCATTGTAACTAATCTGGCGAGGAATATATATATATATATATATATATATATATATATATATATATATATATATATATATATATATAATATGTGTGTGTTATAGGAACGGCATTGTTTTTTTTTTGGGGGGGGGGGTTTAATAGATTACAAGTTTAGTTTACGTGTATTCTATTTCTCTTTACAATTTACTTAGATTACTGGCAGTCAGAGAATTATGAGCTCACTTTCTATCTACATATGTTATTATTTTGATTTCAGAAATGACTTATTGTTGCATTAATTACTTTGCAAGTGTATAATCTTTATCTTTTTTGGTGTCTGTTCATTTATTTCATCTGCACTACAGTTCCTGTAACAGCCTAACTCGTGAATATTTCCTGTATTTAAGGGGGTGGGGGTACATTGTATGGCAGCAGCAGGATTTATACACTGGCTGAGGACATTCCAGTCACTCCCAGAAGGAGGAGTACTCACTGTGACTGTAGCCAGCAGTCCCTCGGGCACATTGGCCACAATGATCCCGATGAGAAAGATGATGGAGTTGAGAGCAGAGTACCCCATGCACATGGCAATGATGAAGAATATAATGCCAATAGACACCGCTACTCCTGCCACAATGTGTACAAAGTGTTCTATCTCCACGGCGATGGGGGTCTTCTCATTGCCCACTCCGGATGCCAGTGTAGCAATGCGGCCAATAATAGTCCGGTCACCAGTATTTATCACAAAGCCTTTAGCTGTGCCTATATAAGAAAACAGAACTTATAAGGCTGGCACACAAAATGTGTGTATACGGTGATAACAGCAAAATGTCACAAATGTTTGGGATTGAGCTGAGTTCACTTAGATCTATATTAATAGATCAATGTGTGGGGTCAGGTATCTGCTGTCACCCACAAGCTCAGGTCGTACCTTCCAGGCAGGTAGTGGAATAGAAGGCGATGTTTTTAGTCTCAAGAGGGTTTTCATGTGTGTATTCATTGGATCGAGACTGGGCCTCCGACTCTCCCGTGAGAGATGAATTGTCCACCTGAAGGTAGAGGTACAGGTGAAATTCTCTGACACATGACTTATTTTTTTTTTTCTTTTTTAAATAAAATATTTTTATTCAGATTTTAATAACAGAACAAGAAAAAGAGATACATGACATAGTTCCAAAGAATAATGCATTCCACATTAATATGAAAAGGATGAACAGATTAACAACTTTAATTATTACAATTTGCAGCAACATACAGACAATGCAGCTGAATGACATTAAATATTAACATGTTAATAGCTTAGATTGTGTTTGGGTCCCCAATTCCTTCTATATAAGGTAGGTAGTTATGTTAAATGTAAGCAACAGGAGAAACATGCGGTGGGAATCAGCTAATGATGTTTGGAGTGCTGAAAGGGGTTAAGTGGGCGCAATCCCCAGTACCAACCAAGAGAGTAATTAATATTCAAATAGGGTCAAAATCTGCATCCAGACACCGCATACCTTGACCTAGCCTCTCGCCCACACTCTGTAATGTTTTGCCATGGTGCCTCCGGACTGATAAGTGAAGCACCCGATGCTACATTAACCAGGGCCCCAGGCACATGACATTTTACATAATATAACGATCCTAAATGATAATTTCTGGAATATTTTCAAGTTTTACACAAGAATCTTGTTCTTGAAAATGGTTAAGATGTAAATACAAACAATTTCTGGCCAACTGATATCTTGAATACTATCATCCAATCTTAAAGGCATACATAAATCTAGTAAAAGAGTCAACAGAGTCGCTGATCATTGGTGACCGCAGATTACTTTAAGGAGGACAACTATTACCTTACAGCCTTGGGCAAACACGAGCCTGAGATCCGCTGGTATCCGATCTCCCCCTTTGACATCCACCAGATCTCCGACAACAAGTGCTGTGGCAGGGACCTCCAGCTTTTCTCCATCTCGTGTGACAATAGCTTGCTAGAAACAAACAGATTAACAGGGTTAGATTTTTGCTGGTTATGAGCAAAACGTAAATGATCTAACAGCAGAATAAACTCGGCCTTTTGGCTATGATCAAGTGTAGTACTGTCCTATGAGGGAGTGGTGACCCCTCTCATTATGGACAGGCTACCTTGGTCCTCTGGTCTGGGGCGAGGCAGCTGAGAAAGCCTGGGATCTATGTGCCCCTGGTGTGGTGACATAGGAGTGCCCGAAAATCACTGGAGAATGGTAAACCAGATGGAGTAAGGCACAGAACACATTTTTCCTAACCTTTGTTTTGCTGCACTTTGCCCCGGCTTTATGACTGGGCAGGAGCCATTTTTCACTAAGCCCGACCATTAGGCTGGGGCTGAAACCACTCGGCCCTTATTTAGTTGCCACCTGCACTTATTTCTTTTTTTTTTTTTCTCACGGATTGGCGGGTGCGGCTGACCATTATATTTGACATGGCCAAGGTGTATCTAGGTTTTTATTTATGCAATACATGTTATGGGCCTGATTGTGTCGTATAAGAGAATATACAGACCTTCTCAGGGGGTCACATCCAGTCTATATATCCGGAATGGTCACACAATGCTATGCTCCCAGGGTTTATGAGAACTAAGCAGGCTAGGCTTTAGAAATGAAGCTATACAATGCCAAACAAAGGAACAGCTAATAACAATTCATATATTGTTAAACTGGCTAAAGCAGATAATAAGATCTCCCACCACATACACATAGCCACTCACCTGTGGGATCATCTTATTGAAACTTGCCATAATATTGGTACTCTTAGCTTCTTGGAAATAGGCAAAACAGCCGGTGAGGAAGACGACTGCTGCCAGCACAACACCCAGGTACAACTGAGCAAAGAGAGACTCTGGTTACTAGTCATACGATTGTACACTAGACACAAAGTTTTTGGCATAAAATACACATCCATTTTTTCAATTTCAGTTTCTGCCTTACTTTAGAAGATACAGCTTCAGTTAAGAGTATCTAAAGACTCCCTAGTAGATAGATCATGGCTTTCCCAGTTTGCAACGCCATGAAAGAAAACGCTTGATACCTAATCATGCCAAACCAGGGAAGCCATGATCAGCCAGGCAGTGGCACCATAATGCCAGAGATTACACAGGACACCCATTCAATGATGTGTACAAAATGGCTGCTATGTTGCTTACATTGTCCCGGAACGTGGTGTTGTCCTGAGCATACTGAATGGCATATGCGATCCAGCACAGGATTGCGCCAGCCCAAAGAAGGAGGGAGAAGCCACCAATCATCTGCCTGAGGAACTTGATAATTTCAGGAGTGCCCTTAGGAGGTGTAAGTTCGTTGGGACCATCGCGAGCCAGAATCTCTGCAGCTTTTGCACTGGTGAGACCCTATAGGGGACAAAGAGAAGAAAACACAAGTCTATTTTTTATGATTGTATAATAAGAGCTCTTTTTTAAAGTATTCCTGTAACCGTTCCACTGCCGGGCAGTGAAACGGTTACGTAACAGCGGCTAAACACACGCGCTTAAACACAGTGTTAATATAACTTGTTCCATCATGAGTGTATTAATTGTCATTGGCTGATCTGCAGGTGACTCCTGAACTCTCTGTACTTGGAGATGTGGGACTGTGATAACCATCTCTAGAAAGTTGATGGGTTCCAGCATATTAAACACTAACTATAAACTTGTCTTCCGGATTAATAACTGCAACACTGAATTCCCACCATAACCCTGAGTACTGATTAACCAGTGGTGTATGGTCTGCATGCAGAATATCTCAGGCCATCGCTATCGCACCTGATGATTTTATCTTGGGGGTGGCAGAGTCACTGCCATCGGTAGACTTGTGTAATAGACACATGTCCCCAGCAAGACAAAGGATGAAGCAACTTATTATTTTATATTAAATAAACAATAATAAACACATAATGGCACAAGTAGACACAGTACCTCTTATTCACTGCCAATTAGTACACAGCTGACTGGCTACATAGTGATTTAGTATATAAAAGGAATTATGTTACTCACTTTGAGAAGACTTGTTTCATATTTTGATTCGATATCCTCAATAGCAAGTTTATGATCTTCCTGAAAGTCAATGGAAAGTAATAGAATGAACAGTACTAAACAGCAACACAATCATTTTATACTTTAGAGAGTAAGTAAGCTCCTATGTCTCAGTTTGACTAGTCGGTGTACTTTGGTGTGTACCTCTTACAAATTGTAACATGCTATGTAAAAGGACCACACTACACATAATGGATGATAATCTTTTCATTAACTATCTGAACATATTTACTGAAAACATATAGCTAGATCAAATTCTTGGTATTAAGTGATGACATTTGTGTGTGTGGTATAATCACTGCTCAATGTTCTTACAAGCACAATAATAGAAAAACATTTAAACAATGTAACACCAAGAAATGTTTCCACATGTTAGGAATATGATGCCATCTTGTACCATGCTTCCACTTTAAATGAGGGACAATGAAGATCTTTCTTTTCCATGAAACGCCCAATGTAAATAAGAAAGCCCTGTTATGAAGGGGTTAAGTGACCCACTCAGACATTATTTGTCAATCACAGAGAAGCATACCTAGGATTACTCAGCCTGAGGTTGGATCTATAATTACAGGGTATTATGTACAGAGAATGCTGGTAAGTACTCTCAGAAACCTGGGCAAATACTTCATGTTACAGGAAAATAATCAACCTCACCAAACCGTAACTCGGACCTACAGTAAGTCTGAGAATGGGAAGGACAGGACCCAGTGCACAGATTAGTTCTATAAGTGGAAGATGTTAATCAAAGTCCTGGGGACCAGATAAAGGGAAACGCTGCTGTCAGTAACACTTAAAGAAATGACCTCACCCTACACTGTGATATCAATTTAATGTAAATATAAGTAATTAAACTTTAATAATAGTTTCCAGGACATAGACACAGCAATGTTTTCTCTGCCATTAAACACAACAATCATTCCCAGAATGGAAAGGACATGTAAAACAGTGGAATAATTACAGGCAATGTATAAATGTAGTACTTGCTGGGAATGATGGCAGTTCTGTCCCCTCTTATCTAGTTCCGTGTCTCTTGGTGCCTACCCTGTACACAGTGTAGCGGGCACTAAGACTGTAGCGCTGTGTGCAGAGGGGTAAATTACTGAACCAGGACTTATTTCTGCTGCACTAATACAGGTAAATCCTGTAGAAATGTTACTATAGACAGACTGCAAATAATAATAGCGATGAGGGACAGGTTTGTCTGTATAAATGGATCAGTTGTAACACAATGTACCACAAACATTACTGTGCTGTTCTAGGTGATTATACTGACACTAAAGGTACATGGGTATAGGGTGTACGGTATATACTACAGGGCACATTATAAATGATAAATCCTCACCAGTTCAAGTTCTTGCTTAAGGTCATCAACTTTCTTTCCTTTCTGCTTCTTTTTCTTCGTCAGATCTTTATAATTGCCGTCTTCTTGTCCCTTTCCCGGGTCTCCTGCGTCATTTGTTCCATTTATCTCCACAGTGTAAACATCAGACTGTCCCTACAACATGAGCAGTAATGGGATGTAATATCCACTGTATTCCTGACATAACACTATGATACACGTATGTGGCACACACATGTTTAGAGTGCTCATGCCCATAAATTAATATTTTCATATTCCAGCTCATTTCAACCATTTTATTAAACTAATACCTTTTACAGAATATAACTAATAAATATGCAACTGTTGATAATTTTTTCAATTTTCCTGACATTAAAAGGAGTTTTAATATTTGAAAAGGAAAATAAGGTGCAGATAAAGGGCACTTCTTACACTCATGAGAGCATCTGTACCACAACCAGGGGGCGGAGAGTTGGTTGTTAGCTCTGTACAAAACGTTTGATTTTAGAAAGTCGTCCACTGAGATTTCTCGAACACACGACTTTGTTACGTAAGAATAATGGAAACAGCAATATGTTTAGTCTGTTTATGGATTGAAATTGTCTTGGAAAATCTAAAACGGTCTGTGTAATTGTTGGATTTCTAGCAGACTTCTTTCAGTGAAATAAACTAATCCCTGGCGTCCAGGGATTAGTAATGTGATCACATCAATGTCTAAACATGACTAATAGAACATGCATGACACTAATTACCGTACATTCTATGGTCATATAATCTGCACAATATGTTGAATGGTGGAGATTAAATAATGACATTCATATTGTACCATATTTACAATAGTAACAATATTGCATTGTTCAGCATTGACGTCATCAGGGCTTGTTACATTGATAGATAAATGTGCATTAAGCGAAAGAAATATGTTGGTTGTGCTTGTTTACATGCAACTTGTCCACTATTTGAATGTGTGTGCATCATTATTGTATTGTGTGACAAAAGCAGGCAGAATATGCTGTAATGAGGGGTAGATATAAATACTACAATCTATTATGTATATAAGTATACTGTAATGTGGCAGACTTACCTCGGTAACCATTGTTTATTTCAGGTGCCCGAAGATGATGTACTCTGAACGATAATCACAAAGACTGCAAGAGATATAAAATACCAGCCCAGAGAAGGGATGAGTCCACTAGATTGATCAAATGCAAGAGCTTTAGAGTTTGTGGCTGTCCCAACGAGGAGCCAATGTTAGCTGCAATCCTCCCCGCACTGTGACATCTTTAGCCTGGCAGGAAAACCTTCAGGATCCCTGTACCTGAGAATCAGCCTGCTGGTCCTATTTCTATCCCAGCTGCCTCCGGCTCCTCCTCCTCACAGCCCAGTCCCTCCCCCTAGTCCAGCCCAATGTCTTCACCTGACCAGGTGGAAATGTACTACAAGAATAAATCTCCACCTTGTTACATTCCAGTCATCTCTCCCCTTCTCTGTAAGACCAGATCCAGCAACTGAGCAATGGTCTCACCACCGAGGGGGAACCACATGGAACCACTGACCTTCTGCATAATAACAATCAGCCAACAATCTTCTGCCTATATCTTATGTAGAAATATTCACCCTGCTACTCTTTAATTCCACATTACTGTGTCCATTGGGTTTATATTGTAATTATCTCAGCTTTCATGTGTCTGCACTTTACAATCCGGGAAACTAGTACAAAATTTCTATTCTGTAAAAAAGAAAAAAAAAACAACAATTAAGTTAGATAAGGGTCATATATATATATATATATATATATATATAGAACAACAATATACTCTAGAAGCCTAATATAAGGGATATTAAGTATAACAAATTATTCAGGGCAAAACTACAAATATGTAATAACTACATGGTCAGAAGGAAAATGCTGCAATATGATATGGAGCACAACCCTTTTTAATATATATATATAGTAGGTGTGAATTATCTCCACATATAGGAGGCAAGATACAAAACATGGTTGATTGGTGATAGACCACACTGATATAAAAGCCAGTTAATTGATTTTTTTTCATTCTACCTATTTCATAATTTGCAGAGTTTACCCGTTATGGGGGTTATATAAGCCAGTCCAGAATCTGGATCTGAAGCTACAGTCAGGAATGATGAGCAGAGGACACATCTGGTGGGTCAAACAGGCCAATATCAAAAATACTAATTAAAAGTCAACAGGCAAACTGCTAGGGATCACACTGTCCGAGCATTTTACTATGTGTATATCTTACTTTTCACCATTTCTAAGCACGTGCAAAAACAATAAAGATCCTTTCTCCATCTGAAAACCTAAACATTTATATGTTTGGCGTTAAAGCAAAGAAAAAACTGCGCATGTACATGTACATGTACATGTACACACACACACACACACACACACACCCCCCCCCCTCTTGTGTTCTATTAAGAGACTGTGACATTGAACATATATATGAGACTGTGTTACTGCAGACAACAGACAGGGGGAGCTATAGGCACAAGTAGAGACCACACTGCATGATCACTAGTAGACTATGTAGCTCTTCCCCCTCTAAAGCAGACTTTCTGAGTAAAATATGAAGAGAAACTGTTTGCCAAATGCAAAGAAAATTATAATTGCTTCTTTTTCTTTTAATCACTTATCCTGTTTCACAATGCCATCCGTTAGTGTCAATAAATACATCAACTCTGACATAGACAGGATTCATATTATGTATAAAGATGTGTCGGGATTGTAACTCAAAATGGTACATTTGAATATATGATATATGTATTTGATAAGCTGTTTACCAGGACAGCAGAGTGCAGCTTATTCAGCTGGGAAGGTGGGACACTACACCAGGCATTATCCCCGCTGTGGTTCAGAGCACGTTGCAGTAATGTCCATCTTGTTTTTACATCAGGAGCAGTATTTTCTCGCTTTTTGTGATATTTTGGACAGTTTAGTTTGTGTAAAAACACGGTCTGCTCTGTTTTCTGTTTATCTGACATGCTTTGTGCATTAAGTACATTACAGATATACTTGTGATTTCCAGCTCTGTGTTTACCCTGTCCTCTGCCTTCTTTCTGTGTTGGCTCAGACATCGCTATGTCTTTGTACAGACCCTGGTGAACAGATAGAGTGAATGATTCTTACAAATATACATATCAATGTGTCCAATGTAGGATTGGGAAAACAAGAAGAGAGTTTTGGTGAGAATAGGTCACAGAGTCTTTATGGGCTTTGTCAGTGTGTGGTATAGGTATCTTATTGCCGTATGTGTTTGTTTAGTTTTATCAAGATGTACTTCTTAATTTCTTGCATGTCATTGTAAACCTTTCTTCTGGAAATTTTAGTTTTTTACTGTTTTGTTATATAAAGCTATGTAGTAAATGATTCTATATAGTAACACTATGATATGTTTTGGGGTACAGTATTTTTCAATATAAAGTAGTCTTATGTAATCAGTATTTAAAAAAGAAAAAATCAAATTAATTAAATGAAGGCCGCTTAGCTCCTGTGCAAAATCTAGCCTGGGAGCCCTCCTTGCCTGCCCTCCCCTGGCCTAGAGACATACGGCAGCAGGTGTCCAGTCTGTGTGGCAGTAAGGTCGGTATTACATTCTGCCTTGTTGAGGGACCTTTGCACAGCGATGATGCTGCAGCCCTCATAAGAGTTGTGTGCAAGGCATCCAAATTGTTATTGAACATATCGACCTATGGAGCAAACAAAAATATTGTGCATTGGATATTTCTGACTGGTGCAAACGTGGGAGCTTCCACAATTTGTGCACCGAATCACATACACGTTATGATGTCCAAATCACTATGTTTACGCGAAGAATTAAAGTGAAATAACAAACACGTCCCCCCTGACATTACATCACCAAGGAGTTTACTATAAATCTGAGTTTCAGCACTATGGTCATGGCCCGTTCTCAGGCTGACAGTGATTGTAAACACAGCAGACACTATCTTCTGTAAGGGACCCCAATTCTCTACAGCTGGATGTGTACATTATATAAATTTGCAAAATAAAAGTATATTGTAAAAATAAATATGGTATGATTACGTAATGACGGAGTTCTCAAGACTTAAAAGTTTTATGAGAAAACTTCAGGCCGTTCTGATAAGAAAGGGCCCATACAGTGTATCTGTCCCGTCACCACACCGTGTGCACCACTAGTGAGAGAAAGTGATAGGTAGGAGACAGCCAGCAGAATACTTTATGTGTAATGCATTGACTCAGAGCACCAGTTCTAGCAGGAATAAGAGGTGGTTTCACTACAGTAAATTGTTTCTAATCATTTCCACTGAGTTCCGGACCATTTGGCAGAGCTGCATTGACCAGCCAAGCTGGATGATCCAGTCTCTCTGCATTGCTCTTATCTACCAGCAGTCTTAGAAGATGATATTCAATTTTTTCTTTTTTAAAGAAACAGGAGAAAGTAGAACAGAGCAATGACTAGATGCAGAAACATTGAAATGACTTTAGGGTTGTGTTACAGTACCCAAGCAGTGAGCGTCTGTTACTATTATGTCACACAACAACCATTATAACCACAGAATAAGTGGACCAACAGCGTATTTCATTGTACACAAATGCACCCTATGTGTATACATACATTTCCACTTCAGGAAGTTGGAGCATTTAAAGTTAAATAAATCAGGAGAATGAGGGGACATTGATTTATTTGTGCACACTCCCATGAAAACACAACTGGAAGTAGCAAAAGGAGCCCTGTTCTACATATAAGATCTGATTACTGGCGCCTCCAGAGTACCCACCAAAATCAGAAGAAGAAAAGACAAATTATCTTCATAGTCTTTGTACATACATCATCATCATCATCATTTATTTATATAGCGCCAACATATTCCTAGCTTGCCTACTGTGGCCCTCAGACATACAGCTTTACTCTCTTTGGCTCTCAGACATATTTCCCACTCACTCCATCTTTACATTTTGGTTACACTAACCCTAGCATGTACAATGTAACATTTTAGAAGCCTTAACTCCTTGACTAAGATCCCAGATACCTCATTGTGCTGCAACACACCATTATTTCCATGTCTACTAATGCTTATAACAAAACAATAAGTCATTTAAAAAATGCATTGGATGGAGAGTGAAAAGTGAAACTTCTTGGGTCCCCCCTTCATAGCCAAATAAGTGGGTGTGGCCACACTAGACTACTGGCTCCTCCCACTACACAGGGAGGCCTGGGCCCCGGTACTTTGACCTGCCCTCCTCCCTCCTTTGGTGTCCCTGGTTGCTTATACATGGTCTGTCCAGTGCATATCAAGGCACACACCTATTATCTCTCTGGAGACACGTGTATATGTACTCCTTGGTGTAAAATCAAAATCTCACTCCAATTTGTGGAGTAAAATTGGCTGTGCCCTCCACACTGCAAGGTACACCCCTAGAAATGCACCCTCTTCAGTACACATGCCCCACAAAATGAAATCTAATTTTTTCACAAATACGCAAATTAGGTGCATATCTCCACCTACTTCAAACTCAACAAGAAACTCTTCCCATCGGCCGGTGCACCAGTAAGTTGGTGTAGGCGTAATAATGCACCAAGCTGTGCGGAGCAGTGCACATGCTGCTATCTTGCTCTGTACATCGATGCACCTTGGCAAAATCTAAGCTCGCTTGCACCCACTGAAGTGAACAGAATTATTTGCACTGTGAAAATAACCTCCACAAACAAAATGATGCCACCTAGTTCATAGACAGGGTATATCTACATAACAAGGACCAAAATAGAAGATGATAATCCAGTTTTCAATGTACTTATGCATAACACCAAAATTTGGTGTCCGCCTTCGATCATCTGAAATACAGGGTAGTGTAAATATTCAGAGATTGCCTGCTGTGAAGAAGACTTATGGGTGTTCTCTGATATTAGTTAGGGTGTGACCACTGCTAGAACAGCATCTAAGAAGAAAACAGATTCTGAAGTATGCAGGTACATATTACTGAATATAGTTTCATATTACCCGTTTCATTAGCTGCCACTCCCTCTATAAGTGGGAAGGATAAGCCGTAATTCAGCAGGCATTCTTATTATGTAAAAGAAAATGCAATTCCATAAGTTTAAACACAGATTGATAGAAAGCTATTAAAATGTGCACTAAGGATGTTTCTTTCATGTATTGTATAGCAATTAGAGTCTTCCACACAAATGTTTCTTATATCTGTAATGTGTACAGTGACCTCCGGCATTCTGGTCCTGTATATATTGTCATCAGGGAACTAGCTAAGACCTTTGTCAATGATGCAGTGATTAGGTACAAAGGATCTCCACCCAGTAACTTGATCAGAAATGAGATAATTATTACCGTTCATTTCATTTTCTTCCCCTTGTGTCTTTGAAAAACTTCCCAAGCTGTTTCTGAAAAATGTAAACTGACAATATGGATGGGGAATAGCTGACTGCCATGGAGTATCACAAGGACATGAAATTAATGGTAATAATTCTCTAATTAGCTTATCAACTTTATGACAGTCATAACGAATGGGACTTATCTACGCAATATATGAAAAAGAGGGTGGGATCAAGCAAAAATCAACAGTGACATTGCTGATTGAAAATTATTTTATACCTCTGGCCCATCTTACAAGAGTATGTTTGATGGAATCTCCAGGTCCTACAGGAAGGACAAATAATTGATCATTTTTTCTGAATTCCTTCATTCTACCTTGACTCGCATTCAGTGTATGTAATACTTCCTCCTTGTTGTCAGTTGGTTGTGAGCATAGAGATGGAATGGAAGTATGATCTTCTGATTCAAATGAAAAATTGATATTTAGAAATGGCTTCTGACACCTGAGAGCATGTAAATCCTCCACTCGTTAGGCAGACGTGATCACTACCAGAAGTGTAAGACACTTGAGTGACACCTCCTGTAAAGAGATCAGACATTAACGCATCCAGAAAACACTGATCTCAAGGTGCCACAAATGATTTCAAATGAATACTATTTGCTGCTTGAAAAAAATGTTGAAAAATAAAATCTTCCTAGTGTCAGGACAAACACGAAGAGCAGATACATGGACCTTCATAGTGGCTAGGGCATGGACCGTCATAGTGGCTAGGGCATGGACCGTCATAGTGGCTAGGGCATGGACCTTCATAGTGGCTAGGACATGGACCGTCATAGTGGCTAGGACATGGACCGTCATAGTGGCTAGGGCATGGACCGTCATAGTGGCTAGGGCATGGACCGTCATAGTGGCTAGGGCATGGACCGTCATAGTGGCTAGGGCATGGACCGTCATAGTGGCTAGGGCATGGACCGTCATAGTGGCTAGGGCATGGACCGTCATAGTGGCTAGGGCATGGACCGTCATAGTGGCTAGGGCATGGACCTTGTGGAAGCCATCATGTAGAAAATGAAGACCATGCAGAAAGCTTACAGAAGTAGGATCTTTCACCATAGAATGAATCTACTCCATATCTTACAATAAATAGAGGAAGAGGTTTGTTTTCTAGCTTGAAGAAGTACTTCAATCGCCTTGTCGGGGACTCCTTTGCAACAGCTCACTCTCTACTCTATTAAAAAGAGGACGTCCAGATTTGGATGCAGAGCTGGTCCCTAGAGGGGAGTCTGAGGCCATACTTAGGGCACTTCCTAAGGTAATGCAAACAACGGATGACCAGCCTTGGTGTTCTGAATCGTCACCGTTAAACTTATTTGGGGGAAGTCCAAACTTCCGGACAGGAATTTAAACAACTTTTTGGTGCAATAGCCATTCCCCTGGGTATCTCTTGGAGCAGCTGATATAATCTGCTATACTGTGGTCTTTGCCCACCACATGGTCTTCTATTCTCATCTCCAGAAGGTTTGCATGCTGCTGCTTTTTGCTCTTTATTCATGTGAATGGACCCAGCTGAAATTTCCTCATATGCCATGTAGCCCATGAGAGGCAGAGAGCAACTATTCTTTTCATGAGGGCAGCTATCCATTTTCATATCCATAGGATCTTACAATGGGCCTCCCTTCTCTAATGAAATCGCTGTCCTGACTGAAAGATTGGCTGCACAGCATCACCAGGATTCATGCTGACAAGTCTCTTAATTGGGCTGACTTCTGTCTGGATGTTCTCATTCTTTAATGGTATATAAATCCTCCCTTCATTGCAACTCATCATTCCAGAAATTAAGTTTTGGGCTTTAAGTTTCACTAATAAAAATAAAGTATATAAATATTAAAATATAGATGGAGTATATTAAAAACAAAATATTTTAAAACCTTTAAACATTAAATAAAAATTCTTTAGTCTGAGATAACAGAACCAATGCAGCTACAATGTCTGCCATCAGTCAGTACTCTGCTGATGATGTCTTCATTTCTATTTAAAACAATTCCAGAGTCACTACTCGGCAAAGCTTGTTTGGGTAAGTTTGCCATTAAACGGGTTGTAAACTTTTTTAACAGCTCGCGGTCAATAAATCATGCCCACTTAATACAGCAAATAAGTCAGGGGTGTTTTAAAAAATTAAATACCCCACAGAGAAGTTATTCAATAAACATAAGGCATACCGACTTGCGCCTCTTGTTCTAAATGTTGCAAGGAAACAGTGGACCGGACTGATACACCAGAAAACATTGATCACACACAATACAAAGTACAGCAAAGAGAATTTTGTTGCAGCATAATCTATAACGTACAATTTAATCCAAGATTGTATTGTAGGTATAAGTAACGTAGCTAGATTTATCCACCTGTACAAGCTGTAATTCATTACTGAGAAATCTTGGTTTTACTACTGTTGGCCTTAACATGCTTGGAACAATCATATATTTCCTCATTACATTGTAAATTCTGCGGGCAGCTGTGTAAGCTTATGTGAATGACATAACATAAACATCAGCCAGGTTGTTATAATAAAAAAAAAAAAGTCAAAGACATGTTCCTGCATTTAGAGGAAGGGGAGCTGCACCATATTTTCCGCCGCTATATCACGCACTGGATTCCAGGGCCTGTAACCATTTACAGGAAACATGTTTCATAGGATATACGCATAGCACGGTTCAATGGTGCATTCCAAATATTAAGCTATAATCTGCAGCGCAGATGCCTTTTTGGGGCGTAATGAACCTATTTTTGTACTATTGCTCCGTTTGTATGGATTATGTGCGAGTTGGTGGCGACTGCTTATTGCTCCTCGTGATGGAATTGCTGATTGCAAGCTAGATGCAGGACAGCCCTTCACTCTGATTGTATGCTGCAGTACCAGACATTTAAATGCTGTTCAGCGGATGAAAATTGTGCATTTAGGGAACTGCTCTTGCAGAGCTCCCCCCATGCGATACAAACTGATTTTGCCACGTCCTGGCTGGCGGGTGAGACTGTGTTCACGTATACTATATTATGTATAGCTTCCACATGGAAAATGCATATATGTCGTACATGTAACGAAACTTCAATGTCCTCTGTTAGACTTTCACGTGTTGTTTTTAATTTGTAGCCCACAATCCTGGAAATGGTTGCAAACAGAGTGTTTGGACTAAAGCATCTTCATCAGTATTGTGACAGCTACACTGCAGACGGGCTCATCACATACATAACCCAGTCCCATACACCAAGTACTACACCGGTTTCTGTAATGTGTCTTTTACATAAAAGGCCAAACAATTTGAATGAAAGAATTGTTGGGTAGTATTTAGGGGACTGGGTCACAGTTCGTATACGACAACAATTAAATGTACAGAACAATATATCGAATGGTCTCACCAAGATATTTCTTTCCTGCAATACTCCATGCTAAATGCACCTTGTCTATAATGTCCATCAAATAAACATTGTCCACAAAAGACTTCCCGCAAACGCCTCTTTTTTACATAACACCAAGCAATAGAAAGCAGTCTCCTTCTCTATCACAAATAAACAATCTTCAAAACATTTCATATTTTCTTCGCATTAGTCTCATAAATATTTATTTAGCCAATTCTAAAATTATTACATCTTGCTGTAAATAAATGTTATTTTTTTTATTACTGATCACAGGGATATTGATATTAATGTCACTACCTGTATTCAAGATACATTTTCCAGCGGTGACTACCACGACAAGACTTACCACGACATGATTATTCCCAAGGGCTCCTTAGTGATGATCCCCAATGTCAACTACTGTTGAAAGCTGTAATGTACAATGTAGTTTACCAAGCCTTCTACATTGTACATAGGCGCATACTTACATTACACCATTAACAGCACCGATAATCCTGTCACCATGGTGACTGACGTCATGAAGCCGGCTTCTTATTTCTTTGTCATTGCTTCAAGTCGCTTTCAACACTAGTCGGCATCGGAGATGGTCGCTAAGGAGCCCTTCGGAATCATCAAGTTGTGGTAAGTCTTGTCGGGATAGTCAGCATCAATATGCCGTACCCCACTCTTTTTCATCCCTAAAACTTACTTTGTCATATAGCGCCACTAATTCCACAGCGCTGTACATAGAACTCCCTGCCCCATTGGAGCTTACACTCTAAATTCCCTAACATACACACACACACAGACGAGAGAGACTATAGTCAATTAACCTACCAGTATGTTTTTGGAGTGTGGGAGGAAACCGGAGCACCCAGAGGAAACCCATGCAAACACAGGGAGAACATACAAACTCCACACAGATAAGGCCATGGTTGGGAATTGAACTCATGACCCCAGCGCTGTGAGGCAGAAGTGTTAACCACTAAGCCACCGTGCTTCACACCTATTCACTTTTAAAGTGTTTCTCATGCATTAAAAATTACATGGAAAGAGAATTAAAAATAGTACAAAGGCCTACTCTCCCTTACATACAGATGTATCAAACTTCAAACTGACATTTAATGCCATTAAAATAAATGACTAATAAAATGTGTGATTAATAAAATGTCAATATAAGTTTTGGTACTACTGTATGAGTGAACGAATCATGTAAATATATTGTAGAATCATTTATACCAATAGTTAGTTCTACCATTTATTTAGCAGCTAAAAAGTACTAAAGATTGTACTGATTATAGTAAATGTAACAAAGCAGTGCTAAACAGCTACTGTTACTGAGCTGTAATACAGGGATAGGGTGATATATAATCTGTTATATACAATCATGTACATGTTACAGAATTTGGGAATACATGCTTTAGGGGATACATACTCTTGTTCTGTGCTAGTTCAGCTGAGGACGATGATGACATCTGGATGTGGTTATAACTGGCTTTTACACAGAACAGCTCAGGAGACTGACTAGATTTTAGTCATGGCCTTAAGGAATAGAAAACAATTTTAGCAAGTTTAAAATAAAAATGTAATGTACCCATGTGCTTTGTCTTATTGCACAACATGTCAATGCTGCACATTGCAGATTTTTCTCATTATCTTATTTACAGCTAAGTATTTTTACATTGCAAGTAATGACCCAACTGGCTGATTTGGCATATCAGCATTCCAGGACACTTCCTCCTAGACAAACTTGTGCAGCCGTTTCCTAAGCTGACTATTCAAGAAGACAAAAGCATGATGCAGTTTTCCCAGGTTATATTAAGATTTATTCCAGACTGGTTGGAAAAAGTCTAATTAAGGCTGGCGTGAAAGGCATTTTTCATGACAGTAGAGAGCATGAACCACACTTGGAAAAGTCCATTGATCTTTATGGAAGGATATACATACATATACATTATATACATTATATATATATATATATATATATATATATATATATATATATATATATATATATATATATATATATATATATATATATACACACACACATACATACATACATACACACACACACACACATACTTCGGGAGGAATTTTGTACAGTGTGTACCCAGCCTATGATGAATATGAGAAGTCTGAGCCATGTGGTTTCTGAACGTCCTCTACATAACATACAATAACTATGGCAATGTGGCACCATCAATCACAAATAATAAGAATAATATGGCGCTATGTGGTATCCTTTCCTTCACCCCATATCTATGCCTCACGCTCACCAACTCATCTGCTTATTCTGCAGGAGGCAGTTACATCATGGCAGTGTGTATAATAACAGGCTGCAGAATGTGGGTAAAAGGGCAGATGTGTAACAATAACTGGGCCAGAGAGTGACTCACAGACTGTAATTAACGGCAGGGTTGGCTCCCTCCAGGTGTTATACTTCAGTTACAACTTCTGCTGTGTGCCAATGCCAATACCTTACATGTAAATGAATGAATGCCTCATAGACGTTCATCACATAGGTTTCCTTGTGCGCTAATCAATACAGTCATATCTTCCAATTTGAATAGACATATTAAAGTAATATATAATTTTTGTTCACAGACCATTGGCAGCAGCTTTGTATCTTTAGTCAAAGAACTGGCATGTAGTGTTTGGTGTCTACAGTGATCTAAATATATATTTCCACTGAATGATAAATTCACTACACCTGTGTCATATTTAAGTACAGTCATTTCTTGTACAAGTCCTTATACATATGGCTCAGGAGGTAACATACTAGCAATCAGAAACATACATGTGAAACTTGCCATGCTCTGACAGAGCATAGTGCAAGCTATTGCTCTCTATTATCAGAAATACCAGACAATCAACAGTGTCACTCTGTATAACTACAGATATATTGCTGCTCTCTGTCTTATCCTGTCTTAACCTCTACGTTTGTGAACATTAGTGAATACTCCTTTATACTTACAGGACCCTCAGGGGGCCATGACAGTGCAGAACAAGAAACATCACATGGAATCATTTACACTCAAACATAATCTTTCTTGTAATGTTAAATAATTATATATTTATAACAATTGTAATCTTTTTGTGCAGAGGGGGATGCTCAATAATATGTAACTCAATTACACAATAAGAAAGTACTTTAGAACAATATAATTAATAGTACAGGATCAAGCACAACCTATTTGGGTTTCATCAGAGGAGTGTCCCGAACAAAAGTCCTATTTAACATTCCCAAAAAGTACATGTGGCACCACTAAACATCAATTAAATATAGAAATGATCTTTAAGAGATCTTTGGGTGAAAGAACGTTAAGAAGAAAATATGCCCAGCTGACAGCAAGTTACAGTAAGGTGACAATCGGTCGTGGTATCAGTCCTGATAGAGATACACTGCGTACTCCGTATTGTGTCATTAGATCTCTTTACACCAGTATGACCACTGGGCCAAATTTACCAAGGTTATTATTATGCCAATAAATGAGAATTATGCCCTGAGAAACTGCCTGACACCTGAAGACATGTAAAAGGGTAAACAAATGCTTGAAAGCAACATTTACGCAAGGCTGTCACTGCTGTGTAAAAGGTGTATGATGTATGTATAGAAAGTATCACTGCTTCTAGCTATAGCTCTGTCTTTATACATCTATTCCTTAGTCTCCAAAATAAAATATAAAGGTTCTACACTGTCGGATCTAACTTAGAATTTCCTAATAACACTGCTCCCACTGAAAAAAAAAAATCTGGGAAACAACTTAAAAGTAGAAAAACAAGTTATTAAACAAAGGGGGGAGCGTCACTGCGGACACCCATATGAAAGCAGAACACAAATGCTGGTCTACAATTCAACAGAGCTGGAAACACAGAAGATGATTTACAGCAAGCACAGAACAATGACCCCGAGCAGTGATCCTGCAAACCACAATCATAGCTGTGAGATATTTAAAGGCTAATTCCACCCAAAATTAAAAATAGAGTTTTGGGTGAAATGAAGGGATATAAAACATAAAAGCTTACTTACCTGTGATACGGTAGGTTTCCCAATGCATCTAGCGGACACATGATAGGCAAGATCACGGGGTACTGGCTTAGTGTGATAGGGTCACACCGAGCAGGAGAACTCCTACACTGGATCCCCTAGATCTATTGTGGTGGTCGCTGTATCGCCAGTACACAGGTAAGTCAGCGCGATCTGACTTCATTCCACCAAAAACTACATTTATTTTTTTAAATTATATATTTATTCAAGGGTATACAAGTTATTACAATGACAATAGACAAGATATGTCATTGTACAGCAGCATTCAACAAATAAAAATAACTTTTTTCAAACTAAATTAAAGGAGATGTAGAGAAAACAGAAGGAAGGGGGAACTTGAGGGACAGGAAAACTGTAGGGCAGGTGGGAGAAATAGGGGCGACAGTGAAGGAGGAGAGTCAACTTATACTATTTAAAAAAGAAGTTGATGATAAAATGAGTGTGCAGCACATTTGTGTCTCTTCAGACTGGGGCTGCGCTGCTGTGACATCATACCTAGCATGTAACACTGACACAGCGGAGCAGCGGCCGGCCCGCTACGTGTTTTAGCTGCCCCCTAACCATTGGCGCTCTAGGCAATAGTAACAAACAATTGTACCTTTCTAAAATGCTGACCTTGTTACTACCCAACATGCAGTTGGCCAGGAGAGAGACCTAAACCCCTCCCTTCCATCATCTGAGAAGCTTGGGCAACCGAAGTCAAATGTCAAGAGTCATCTCTTGGTTAAGCAACTTTGGAGATCTCCAAAGTTGGCTGTGTCTTGGGGGCGTGGCCACATTAATTGCATCAGTAGACTCCGCCCCATTATACAATACCGATTTAGGCCTAATATAACAGGGGGCTGCGCCAGGGTGACGCTATTACCCCGTCCCATCCACTTCATTAACGAAGCTAGCAGGATTCGGGAGGGTGCCCTGCTCTCTCGGGAGTCCGGGAGAGCTCCCAAAAATTCATGAGTCTCCCGGACATTCCGGCAGAGTAGGCAACTATGTGGTTTAGTGGTGGCATATAGGGTTAATCAATTATATTATCATTTATAAACGTATGTATGTCCACTAATGTAAATCACCATTGTGCCATTACACTATTTCCCAGAAAATATGCAGTAACCAATAAGCTACGGCACTGGAGACTCTGGGCCTGATTCACCAAGAAGGTATCTGCCGATCTTGAGTGTATGGAACGTGAAATCACTCTGTGCATGCCCAGAACTGGGCCATATGCCACAGAACGCAGCCCTGTCCACTCTGTCTATGTATGGAAGGGACACTTACTACAGCTTACGATTTCTGGGAGGCAACATGGTGGGAAGGACCAAACTCAAGTGCACGCAGCCACATCCCAATCAAAATCTAGGCATGGCAAAGTTACTTGCTATATATCTCTTGCTCCAGCTACAGAGCTAGTCTATGTCCTGAGTGCTAGTGATGACAGCTGTGTCTGCAGCTATAACGTATTTGTAATCAGGAGCAACTGTAAAAATCTATTTTATGTTCAGTAGACATTAAGAACATTCTAATACATGTTTATCATGGGGGGAAAAAGAAAACAAAACACTTTTTTCTTTGAAACTGTTCTACCATTAATGCCTATATTATTATTATTAACATGTGACAGTAATGAAATAGGTTGTTTTTTCTTTGCGTATTATGCAAATGTATAATCCACATAGGTATTGGACGTATCCTGTAGTGTCTTAGTGTGCAGATCTGCACCTGAATTCATCAGCGCACGTTTGGGTCTGGAGACTGAATGATGGTGGTCAGGAGGCAGATGGGCAATTACAGGATTTCTGAAGCGCAAATTGTTATTTTATTTTCTATAACATGTATTAAAACTAGCTAAAGCCCAGTCAGTCCTGTGTCCATGCTGTAATAATCAATATGTCATTATGTAATTACTGATGAAACAGAACAATGATGAAGAAGTGTATGGAAACAGCTCAGTAATTACACAATGAATAAACATTAGCAAACAATGGGCAGTTAGTGAATACACACAGCAGTGTTCATGATGTATTCCCTGGATTAGTAAGGAAAGAACAACATTCACATTGGCAGTAATCACCACAATGATTATATCCTGCGATCTAATCACCACATGAAAGTTTTACCATGAGGGAGTTGTTTGTAGAATTAAAGAAAATTTGTTGAAACACTAATAAACATTTATTTTGAATGTAAATATAATGACACTGTGACCAGTCACATGAAGACTTGGTGAGCTCCAGCACACAGCGGAGGCAGCCATTGTGTGAGATAAACAAATATTTATGAGATTACAGCCTATCAATTCACTAAGAAGCTGTGACATCACTGAGGCACGAGGCTCTGAAATCAAAGTTGCCCGTGTGTGACCTCAGAGTTACTCGCAAGACTGACACTAGCCAAATATGCTTCCTGTACCGGGGTTTTCAATATATACTTTAACTGAATGTATAGGTCCTTAGAAAATGCAAATAAATAGAGCGCTCCTGCTTTATAACGCCAGCCACCATATTGTACTTCTATCATTTCTTGCCATGCACCCACCTACATACAGACTTAGGGATTTGTGTACAAACCCCTTGGCCATATAACACAAATTATCTAACGTATTTCTCAATATCACCATTGCACAAAGCCCCAGCACTCAGCTCTTACTACTGTGCAGCATTGCAGGCCCAGTAACCTGGGACAGAGTCTCACTTCCTCCTGGGATCAGAAATGTTGCTCAGCGCAGAGGTGCCGGTAAAGACTCATAGTACAACCACTAGCCATCATTATGGTGCGGTACCATGGGACCCCCTAGGCTGCCTATATCCACCACTGAAGTACTTTGTGACCAGGACAGTTCTTGCATGTCACCCATTTAATTAAAACAGTTCTAACTAAACAGAAATCATTCGGCAGTTTCCATATTTCAGTGAAATCCTGTCCTATATTGTTAGCAACACCGCATACTGCAGCAGACTTCTATTTAGCCTCATTACTTACTGACAAATGACATCCCTGTGAGCCAGGTCATCATGGCAGCTCTCTGTAGCCATGGATGAGACTGTGAAATAGACTCACATCAGTATAAAATGTGTTAATTTCCCACCCAGAGTGAAGCTTGCCTCCTATGTGAGACCCCCCCCCATGTGTTGAGCACTAATTAATCTATGTAATACAAGGAAGATCACTTCCATCAATGGAGTAAGAGACAGGGATAAAGGGGTTTGAATAAGTTTCCTGAGTGAGTCATTCATTCGTCCAACATCATACACTCCTGAAGAGCGGCTCAGAATGTGCGGTCATACACAAGAGGGGGCCCTGGGAGGTGAAGTCAACATGTCAAACTGTGGCCCTTTTCCAAACACACAAACATGTGGGCAAAGCTAGAAAAACACTTCAAGTGCTGACCTGGGTGCTGCCTTATCTTTATCAAACAGTGCGCCCACACAATACAGATACATGTTACGCAAATAGACGGATAATGGCGCTCCCACTCTAATATAATAAACACAGAACTGAAAAATCAATAAATGAAAAATATTTTTACAAAGTGACCACAATATTCCCCTGTAACATGAGCTTGTGACACTAGTTATCACAGAAACAAATAAATCAATTTGCATAATTAAAGCAATAGTATGCTCAGTTTTTTTCCATATATAATGTCATGGCTACACATCCCAATCATAATCATCAATATAATATAGTGTAGTAATGTTGACATTTCCATCATGTGACTACTCCAAATAAATAATTCTCACAATGTGTAATTAGTATCACATCAATGCAATGAAAATTATAGCGTTTCCACCAAAGAGTCAGTGACTCTTCCTTTGTGTTGCACTCCCTTCAGATCCGCATGAGAATCATGTAAACAATCTACTGACTCCTCAGCAATATCTGCTCACATCGGGGATTTCACCAACTTTCTACAATATTACTGACATGTAGGGAAACTAAGAAAATACAGATCTGCTTTAAGGCCGCCTAATCTTTAAAAGGACTGTACATTACCCTTAACGTCAGTGGCAAGAAATTCCCAAAACTACACATCTCAAAATTCCAGCACACATGCCCTCACACCTCACAATCCTACATGTACTCCAAAGACCCATCACGACACCAAGAACTTTCCAACATCCCCCCATATATATACGACACATACCTCCCACACAACACATTCCTAATAACTTAATTACAGCCTAAAAAGACGACAACCACAGGTGTTGCTGGTGGACCACAGGTCACCTGCTGCTCACCACTGCCCGGTTATTATACAGGGCAATGTAAAGAAGCAACTCTGAACCTCATTTATGAAGTGCAATATATGAGCACTGCAGAAGGCTCCAATTTTGCACCAATGCGCTTAGATACACCTCTCTCAGCCCAAATCAAGGTGTTTACCTTCTCTCTGCTTTTTAACAGGGCTCCCTAGTGTGAATCCTAAATCTAAAGTCATCCTGCCTTCCTGTGTGTAACCAGACCCACAAAAACGGGTGCACAACAGTATGATGTCATAATGCACAAGTGGGTGAAAAAGTTTCTTCAACCCCACAGCAATATATGGTAGATTGCTGCCTCTCTCAGTGAAAGCCTGGCTCAGGCACAACACGTGGCGATCCAGCTCCAGACATAATAAATCACCCACAGCTGTCCCTCTCATTACAGTGGTGGAGGAAGAGCGATACAAGAGAGATAGGAGGCAGCACAAAAAGATCTGGAGGCGGATGGATGGACTCTCAGCGTGCCGCAGGTCGCATAGACTGGGGTCTCTAATCACACAGACGCAGCTTTAGCCACAAACTGTGGGATCACGCACCGGAGGGGGTTTGATGACAGAGGTCCATTTCTCATGTGACAATCTCACTCCACTAAATAAAATGCAATTTTGGTACTACTCTACAAAACCATGAGCACCATTTGTGGTGTGAACTCCATATGCAACAAAAGCCACTATTTTGCTGTACAAACCTATGTGCTCTGGATGTAATCTAGGCAACCGCACAAATAGAGGTTCACAGCATGAAAGAAGATTGCTCTCTGCAGAAATAGAGAAATCCTCTGTCTGATAATACAAATACAAAGCGAAGTAAAACACTAATCAATGAAACTAATCTGTAAGTGGGAAACCTGTTTAACTCCTCAGGAGGGGCCGGCCAGCCCCTGGGCTGTCTCTCCTATGAAGCCAAATCTCTGTATTTCCTGAGAAAATTTCAATATCAAAAACAAAAAAGTTGCCTTCATCGTAAAGAACAAGTAATACTCATTCTCATTAGGTTACAAAAGACAAAAAACAACTTAAGAGAAGACAAACAAGTTATTAAGCAGAAGGTGAGGAGTGGCCCCTTATACCCATATGAAAGCAGGACACATATGCTGGCCTACAATGTAAAGGAGACGGATACATAATCTAGAGCACATACAGAAAGAATGACTACCAGCAGTGATCCTGGGAGACAAGAGGAAGTTCCCGCACTCGCCAGAAAAAGTATCGCCCAAATGCAAATAATTACCCTCACCCTGGTGATAGTTCAATACTGGGACATATATAGCAGGCCGAAACCATAGAGCCGACCTAGATGGTCAATAGGCCTTTGTCACAGGCTGCTCATTCTTCATACATATTATTTCACTGTAAGATGAGCAACATACAGAGAGTGAGGCACCTGGTCATTAACCAGTAGGCAGTGTACAAAGTGACACACACGCCAGTATTGTTCTGCCTCTATACATGTGTGTGCAGCCCACCCGTATTGACACAGACACCCATTGCCATATACCATCTGTATAAACTACATAAACACGTTCAGCCTTGTGTGGTCTAAACCCCTAACTTTCTTTACATACGGTCGGTCGGCTCATCACTGTGAGTAGTGAGTTACTGGTGCCGGGCGGTGGGGTATTTCTCTCTTTGTAAATGCCCCTTTTGGCTTTATGTTACCTCTGGTGAATACTATCAGCAAACTTAGGGGGTTTGTTCCCCTTTACCAGCTCGCTGTCATTTAACACTCACCTATAATGGTATCAGTAGGTAACATATTGTGAGAGAATTATCAGACCTAATGTGGTGTAAGGAGGAAGCTGCTCAGACAGTATTCTTCTACAGGACAGTGGCTTTATTATATTCAACATTGGGGATGCCAAGCCTAAATTTAGTACATTTTTGTTATGTTTTGTCATTAATGACTATATTATTTACAGGTAACATTAATTGAATAGTTGTTTTTTTATCTGTTCTTTTGGGACTTGATATTCCACATACGTACTGGACGTATCCTGCAGTGTATTGTATGTTAGAGGGATATAGACCTGTATTCGACAACAGATGTATCTTCACATCCGCTCATTGCTGGATACGGACCGATACATATGCCCGATTTATGTGCAGTTTTACAAAAAACGCACAATACATTTGTGCATAAATGAATCAGGGCCTGTACATGCAGATGTAATTCATTTAGCTGCATATGCTGTAACTTTATCAGATTCTCATGTGAGGCCGGAAAAACAGAAAGATCTTGTCCCTAACAATGTCCCTGGTGGCTGTAGGCAATTCTCATGAAGAATTTAATTCTGCCTGTTGTATATTTTATAAGTTAGCGAGGACGATAACGTATCGCACTATGGAATCGGATCACTGTTGTGAGACCAGTCCGGCGTTGGATTAAGGAAAATAGGCTTCTATACATCATCAGTGTTCTCCCCACAAATTACCAAACGCTCCGCCCATCAAAAAAATACCCTGCCGCCCGTCACCAGGAACTCACTGTGACGAGCCGACCAATAGGCAGTGACCCTTGACGCCCGGCACTCATGTGGAGGGGTCAAGCTTCAGGGGAGAGGGGGAGGGCACCTGTATAAAAGGAAGCGCGTTTGCCAGTGGTTCACTTGCTGGTACACCTTAAATACAATGCTTCTTACTTGGGGGTCTTTTGGGTATGGCCAACATTTGTGCATTATATGGGCACTTACAAAAATTATTGGTGTCTAAATAGCATTTGTGCTGTCTCTGGGCACAGGATTTTCTACTCTAAAATGCTTTAAAGCCTGTTTAAGGACTCGCATGAAGCAGAGCACACTGAATAAGCTGATGTTGATTTTATTAGAGGCACCAGATCCTACAGATCATTAGAGGCACCAGATCCTACAGATCATTAGAGGCACCAGATCCTACAGATCATTAGAGGCACCAGATCCTACAGATCATTACAGGCACCAGATCTTACAGATCATTACAGGCACCAGATTCTACAGACTTTGATTGTGAAAAAGTTGCAGCAAATGGGCCTCTAAGAAGAGAATATATAAAATATTAATCTAGAGGTTAAATCAATATAAGGTTAGATTTTCCACATTTAATTTGTGTAAGGGGCCCCACCCGGCTGCTTTTTGATGCCACCCGGCTGGTAAAATTTTCTGAGGAGAACACTGGACATCTGTATATTAGCGTGAGATAATCCTACCATTGTAGAGACTGGCTGGTGACAGGTTACTGTGTGACATTGTAGTGGTAATTCGGAGCAGAAATGAAACGTCGCCATGTGTGTGTGTTACATCTGTGAAACTGGAATTAAAACAGAGATCAGGCAGGAGAAAAGAACATGGTTTATCTCCAGCAGTAAGATGTGCACCTTTAACCTACAACAACCAAGTCATTCTATACACAAAAACAACAGGTCCTTGAGGGTAAATACAGGAGAAACCAACAATTCCAGGAATATAATATTCTTTACATTGCTGTGTGAATACGGCAATGACAATCATCGTCAACAGTTTTAGAACACAGAAAAAAAAATGCACCATTGTGCCAACATTGTGTTTTCCGCCTTACATGTCTTTGGCAGTCTCCTGTCCCAGTTATTCTGTTTTCTTTGCCGCTCCTTTAAATTTATGACTGGGGATGGGGAAAACACAGAGAGAGCAAAGCAGAAAGAACCCAGAAAAAAAGCATTCACAAAATGCTGGTGTGTCCAGGCGGTGTAAGACCTGGCGCTGTGAGACCTGGCGCTGTGAGACCTGGCGCTGTGAGACCTGGCGCTGTGAGACCTGGCGCTGTGAGACCTGGCGCTGTGAGACCTGGCGCTGTGAGACCTGGCGCTGTGAGGCCTGGCGCTGTGAGACCTGGCGCTGTGAGACCTGGCGCTGTGAGACCTGGCACACTAAATGTGGGCAGGTGTTGGCTGTTTATACAAACTACTAAGTCCACACAAGGTGCAACATGCTATAAAGTGGAGCCGTCGCCTACACACACTGGAGGGAGCCATATAATGCGCCTATTGTAGGTGAATAGGCCTATATAGAGATTTGACTATGTCTGCAGGAATTACTAGAGGAATACTGGATCAGCCCAAAGATGTCTTTCTCTTTTACAGATGACAGGTAAATAGAAAGAATACAATTTAATATGGGTGAAAGGTACTACATTGAATCAAACTGGGGAAGTCCATTTATCACAATACAGGGACCCTAGTATTATCCTAAATACTAACAGTTATTTATATGGCACCTACATATTCCACAGTGCTTTACATAGAATATTATTCACCCACATCAGTCCCTTCCCCAGTGGAGTTTTCAACCTATATTCCCTACCTCACACACAGACTAGGGTTAAATTTTTTTCAGCAGCCAACTAACCTACCAGTATGTTTTTGGAGTGTGGGAGGAAACCAGTGCACCCATAGGAAACCCACGCAAACACGGGAAGAACATACAAACCCCACACAGATAAGGCCATGGTCGGGAATTGAACTCATGACCCCAGGGCTGTGAGGTAGCGATGTTAACCACTGAGCCATCCAAACATGCCAAGATATATAAAATGTTGCCCATTGCAATGAAGACTATACCACAAGATGAAATGCACCAGGTGGTGACTACTCCATAGACAGGTTAGACCTGTTACCTGAAATCAGGGTTTTGTCACTGTTATGGAAGTTTATTAAATAATAACAGACGTCACATTTGTCTAATTAAAGAACGGAACATGTTTTAAGAGTCCCCTGATGATCCACAGGTGAATTGTTCCAGACCACTGAGCCAGAAATACCTTCAGTGGAATATATACAAAATTATGGTCTGCTGGGTTTATATATAATACTATAAATGTCACCCTGTGGGAAGCCTGGCATTATATACATGGGATGGTGAGCGCTCCCAGGAAACCACCCTATAGTCAGCTTGTAGTCTCTAGCTGCACCTCCTAAAAAATTAGGTTGTTTCCAGACAGCCATGAGAAAATAGTGGATGATTTGAGAGCACTAGAAGAAAAAAGAAGTCTGTTTTATGTGTTCCACATTGCCTGTTGCCTGTTGCCTGTTGAAGGGGGCTACACTAAAACACATAGCAGGCACACAAATCATGGTTAACTTGAAAGCATCACTTGGGGCTAGATTTACTAAGCTGCGGGTTTGAAAAAGTGGGGATGTTGCCTATAGCAACCAATCAGATTCTAGCTTTCATTTATTTAGTACTTTCTACAAAATGACAGCTAGAATCTGATTGGTTGCTATAGGCAACATCCCCACTTTTTCAAACCCGCAGCTTAGTAAATCTAGCCCCTGGACAACATTGCTATACTAATTGCTCAAACACTTTCTACCACTGTGTGGGATTAAATTATTTTAAAAATTCACTTGGTCTATGATTTACATAAGGAAATTTCCTGCATTTATTTTACACTTTGTTCCTTTAAAAAGTGTTTATTCCATTTATTTTACCAGTGAGCTCTCATAGCACCCCCTTGTGTGTCACAGAGGTAATGGCACCTGTTTCAGTGGTTTCAATACTGCTGATAGCAATTTACGAGGTATATAATGGGTGAGGAGAATCGGCTTCAGTCCCGCAGTGACCCATGATTTGCACAAGTGCATGGGTTTGAAGAGCAAGACTGCAGGATTTGTAGAGGAGCAGACGTCTGTTCCTGCAGTTAGGAGACGTTGGACATTCCTTGATAAATACAGAGAAGGCACAATGGAAGGCCTAGTTTTGCAGAGCAATGTATAATAGAGATTTCTTTTTGCAGAACAAGATTACTGTAACAGGGTAATGGTATGGTAGGGTGTATATTTTCCAGGGCATCACAGCCATCTCCACTGTGTAAAAGGACATGAATCTTACACCATCTCAGTCCTGGTGGCCTACAGGTTGGCCCTGTATATTAATGAGACCAGTTTTGCACCTGCATAATGCACTTCTCTGGAGATGCGGATTTGTAGACGCTCAGTGTAAGGTAATAAAGAGCTTGAAACATACAAAAATATAAGACAGACGAGATGTCCCTTCATGATTAATATAACCCATGAATGAGGCTGGTAATATGGCTGATTATTTTTATTTAAAAAAAATAAATAACTTGTAGCACTATTTAACAAAAAAGATAGCGATAACAGAAGTGGTATTGTGTCTGTACTTGTAGTTCCTCATGCAGTGTTACCACCGACAGTAACCCTTCCATATTGCCCTTTGATAAATCAGCCCACAAGGCCAAATAATACTTTAATGAATGTTTCAAAAACATGCGCATGCTGCCACCTGGTGGCCAAAGTGATGACTTGCTATGACAAAGCGTGGGTCAGTATTACAATACATGACACATATTTCTATTTCTTTTACCTTTATTTTTTCCCCGCTAGATTCAAATGTAAACAACATTTTAGATTTTCAGTTTATACCAATATTTTTGTTTTCATTTATTTTGTTTTAAAAACATTTTACTAAAGGTTGTTTTAAATAAATCACTATTCCCAGGTATGGGAGACATGAAACCATGAGGCAGATACGGTGATGGCAGAGAGACTATATGGTCACCTCTACCACAGCACTACTATCAGAGGTTGGGTTTGATTTCTATTCAATGATGAATGAAGAATTATTGGTAACATGTCCGACATACTTAGAAATAAACATTCTTTTGTACACATCCAAAGCTCACAAATCACATCTGAGAAGAGTGATTGTCCTCCACATTTGTAAAGTAGTTGTACAGTGCATTCAGCCATGATGGACTTGATGACTGGACCCACCACACAGAAGGCTACTATATCCCTAGAGGGTGAATGACCTCAAGGTAACCTGCTGTCACAGACCAGGATTTCAGCATTTCACTATCTGAACCAGTGAAACACAATGTTTACACAATGTAATACCCAGGTCTATGGCCATAATCAGGTCATAATCACTGTGTGAATAGAACTCTTAGGGGCATATTCAATTAGGATTCGCGCTCGCGATTATGAGCGGAAGCAAGGATCCCGGTACCGCAGCATTGCAGATTTCATGACACTTTAATTAATGATAAATAATGACACTTTACACGTGCAGCCGCGTGTAATCACGGGCACGAATACTAATTGAATATGCCACTTTACTCTACACTATTGAAATTCCATGTTGAGCACTAATTGTGCCAAGACTGGTGATAAATGACAGCAAGACACAGTACATACAGTTTTCTCTAATAATGCACCATTTCTCCAAAAAAACTGTTGAACTTAAAATGTATTTTTGGTATCCACATATGTATTTATTAGGTTTGCAGTGGTCTTAGCTTATTCCACACATAAATCCTTAAACGGAGTGGACAAACTTATTGCCACCTTTTAGAAATAGTTAAAAATAAGTAGGTGATTCTCTGTCACTTTGGAACTGAACTCACCTGTGGTGAGCTGCAGGTGCCTGCAATATAAAATGTGCTTGAATAGAAAAACTCCATCTCCTGTATTGTGTCACTGTGTGTACTGCAATGAGCATGGAGAAAAGAAAGAAGGTCAGACAGAAGATTGTAGGCAAGCATGAACAATCTCATGCCTACAATTCAATTTCCCAAGACCTTGATGTTCCTGTTTCCACCGCGCATAATTTTATTAGGAAATTTAAGGCCCATGGCACTGTAGCCAACCTCACTGAAAAGAGAAAACTTGATAGAGGATTGCAGCACAGGGTTCTTCAAATGGAGAAAGCCAGATTCCTTCTGGGAGAATGTCCTGCGGACCGATGAGATCAAATTAGAGCTTTTTGATAAAGCACATTACCTCTATGTTTACTGAGAGCAAATGGGGTGTCTTGAATGTGTACATGGCATCATGAAATCTGAAGTTTACTAGACCATTTTGGAACGCAATGTGTCAGAAAGTTGTACTACGTTGAAAGTCATAGGTCTTCAAGCAGGACAATGCTCCAAACACACTTCAAAAAGCACCTAGGAATAGTTCAAGACCGGGTGCTGGACTGTTCTGAAATGGCCAGCAAGGAGTCCAGGGGGTAAATATATCAAGCTGAGCGTTTTCCGGTGAGTTTGAAAAAAGTGGAGATGTTGCCTGTAGCAACCAATCAGATTCTAGCTATCATTTTGTAGAATGTACTAAATAAATGACAGCTAGAATCTGATTGGTTTTTCAAACCCGCCAGAAAACTCTCAGCTTGATACATTTACCTCCAGATCTATATTCCACAGAAAATGGATGTGAAAATACCAGTTGTTAGAAGGCACCTGTTAAATCTGTGAGAACTGGAGCGTTTTGCACAAGAAGAGTGAACCAAGCTGCCAGGTGCAGGAAGCCCATCCATGGTATACAAAGCTGTTGATTGCAGTCATTCTGACCAAAGGCTGTGCTACCAAATATTGTGTCAATCATTGTTTTAGTGCCATTTCTTTCCATTTTCTGTTTTAAAATGATATAAAGTATTAACTTAAAAAAAACAAAGGTTCTGTAGAATAACAGAAATAATTGTGGAGACCAAATAATGTTGTCAATTTCAATTTATGTTTAGGGGAAATTGTGAGTCGTCTGAAAAAAGTGCAAGGTACCAATATTTTTGTCCACAACTGTATAAATGAGTCTCCGTGTTTGTAGCAGGTGTTAGTTTAACATAGTTATATACTGAGGTAATCAAAATAATGAATTCTAAGGACTTAATGACTATTTGGAATGTTGCTGCTGTAGATTAATCATATTCTAGGAACTGTATATTTAGATCAGATTGTCACCTAGTGGAAGTTGGAGAACTGTGTTCCCAGTACACAACATTTATTCCATTACAGTGGAAACATTGTTGCATCTCTGGTGACAGTTTCCATGTTTCAGAAACTGGAGCACGAAAGTTACAACTGTTGGGAAGAGAGAGGACTTTCCCTCAAGAACTAGAGCATGAAAGTTACAACTGGTGGGAAGAGAGAGGACTTTCCCTCAAGAACTAGAGCATGAAAGTTACAACTGGTAGGAAGAGAGAGGACTTTTCCTCAAGAACTGGAGCATGAAAGTTACAACTGGTGGGAAGAGAGAGGACTTTCCCTCAAGAACTAGAGCATGAAAGTTACAACTGGTGGGAAGAGAGAGGACTTTCCCGGAACTAGAGCATGAAAGTTACAACTGGTGGGAAGAGAGAGGACTTTCCCTCAAGAATTGGAGCATGAAAGTTACAACTGGTGGGAAGAGAGAGGACTTTTCCTCAAGAACTAGAGCATGAAAGTTACAACTGTTGGGAAGAGAGAGGACTTTCCCTCAAGAACTGGAGCATGAAAGTTACAACTGGTGGGAAGAGAGAGGACTTTCCCTCAAGAAATGGAGCATGAAAGCTACAACTGTTGGGAAGAGAGAGGACATGTTCAGCAACAATGTGCTCCTATAGCTTCAGGTACTGAAAATTAATATTTCTCAACAAACGTATGCTTGAAGGAGAACAATGTTCTGCAGATATTGAGAGCATTGGTGGGCAAAATAATGTACAACTGAGGAGTCGATCTATGAAATCTAGAAGGCAGCAGAATGTTTTAAGAAGCCAGAGAAGATGCAGATTGCAGAAGTCTACTGTACCCTCGACACGAAGTTCATTCAACTCTGAACATTTTGGCCTGAATATCGAACATTCAATCTATTTATAATTTTGACAACATCACCCAATCTAGACAAGTCTGACTCGAAAGAACGCAATCAAGATGACTGGAAGTACAAAGTCAAATGATATTTCACAGTTCAACCACAATTCTGCTTATCTTATCCCACACACCTCTAAGCAGAACATGACGCTGGCCCGTTGCAGGCTGCATGCCCTCACCATAGAGGAACGCTCTGTCCCCACATGGGCTGCTTAAATTACAGAATTGCAGACCTGGAGAAGGAACTTGCAGGTAAGAAAGAGGATGCAGATAACAGAAGCAGGCACAACAATCTAAGAATAAAACACATTCATGAAAACAGGTGTAGATATGTCTAAGCACTACACCTCTAACGATCTAGTGTACTTTTCTATACCTTTCTCATTGTTTACATACTATTCTCATTATATAGAAGCATAAAATCATCACACTAGATTTGCGAGTTTTACATATGCTTGATACCTAAACAAACAAAGTTATATAGCGCTACTAATATTCTAATTGTTATGAGCTTATATTGTTTATGTGCTTTGTTGTTGGGGGATTGGGATATTAAGGTTGTGTTGTTTGTATTTTACTTGAAATGTTTTTAACAAATGTACATGCTTTTTTGAAAAAAAAAATAAAAAAATAAAAAGAATAAAACAAATGTCAGAGTCCGTAAACTGCAAGTAACTGCAAGCCTACTTATATAAACGCTTTCATTCATCTGGTCCGGACAGGGCACATAGCAGTGTTAAGCCCAGAGTAACGGTGGGGAGTGCACCAGGAGATTTCACACTAAATAAGTGCTAGATCTACTAAGCTGCGGGTTTGAAAAAGTGGGGATGTTGCCTATAGCAACCAATCCGATTCTAGCTGTCATTTTGTAGAAAGTACTAAATAAATGAAAGCTAGAATCTGATTGGTTGCTATAGGCAACATCCCCACTTTTTCAAACCCGCAGCTTAGTAAATCTAGCCCTAAGACTACATTATTATGAAGAGAAGGATTCCTCAAGGCAGCCAGAAAACTGTGTAAGAATAGCTTCAACTGTAATGGAACAACAATAACTAAGATACCCCGCTGAACCCTTCATATGAGACTTGGGCATCACAACACTCCTGGCCTCACAGGCTGCCTCTCTGGGGCTTCCAATGGAACACCAAGAGCTCCACAAGAAGCCCCAGGAATTAGACAACGCAACTGTCAGACTCTAGCACAACTCCTCACGCAAATTAGAATTGGACACAAGTTAAATCTTTCACCTAGTTGTCAGCTCTACTTGATTTCAGTGCGTCATCTCTGCAGACCTGGTCACAGCATGAAGACAGATTCTACATCTACCAGGTAGATTTAGACTACGATTAAACTTACTACTTTAAGATACATAAATGAATGTTTGAGCTATTCAATCCAAGATCCCAATATCAATACCTCTGAAATCTTCGAAACTCTGCAAACTGAAAATAATGTTTTTTCCCATGTAGAGCTCATCTTAGCAGGTGACTTCCATACTGTAGTGCGTTACATGCGAGACAAATTCTCCACTACCCACACAAACCAGACGGAGCCTCCATAACCTTGGTAGAGTTTTCTCCACAGCTGACCATACTGGACATAACTACACTTTCTACTGTCATGCTTACTTTATATAAACCAGGACGGATTATATTTTGTTTAGCCAATTTCTGCCAACTACTATAGTTAAGTCTGAAATAAGTTCCATCTAACATGTAGCCTGACCACAGAAACACAATCCTTAGCCCTATATACAAATAGCACAGTGAAAGCGGTTATAGAAGCTATTAATACTCAAGAATGAAAATACAGACTTATCTAATAGCGGTTACAAGATATGTAAAGGGATACTAGCCATTGTTTAATGGTCTGTATACAGACTACAGACCAATTTCCCTAACTAATAGGCATATGGAATTACCACAATTCTAGCTAGAGGAATGTAGATGCCTCACATGTCTTGTCTACTTGGTCACATAGGCCACATCCCAGGTAGACAAGCTGGCAACAATATAATCTACCAATATTATAAAAATGTGCAATAGTCAATCACAGTTGATGGGTCTTTCTGAGCTAATAAACTGTCTTAAACTACCAGCTTCAGTTTGCATACGAGTTTCCATTGTCCCTAATCAAAAAATGGCTCTGATCATCTATAGTACTGACAGGGGTATGACCATGCAATTAAAGTAGTCATGAGCAGGTAGTTTTGTGTAAGCCATTATTCATTACCAGCTCTTATGTACTGTTCTGCAAACTGCATCAGCAACCAAATGCAACATTGTTTATAAGATTAGGATTATATATCATTGTATCCTTTATATTTTTCATATACTATCTTGATAACACAACACTAGAATATTTTCAAATTTGTGTTAAAACTGGAGCTAAATTATGTAAATAATAGGTGTGGGAAATGACTCATTGAATACAATCATTGCCACATCATGGAACTTTGTCTCATTCTAATTTTGCGAGCTATCACTAGCAGCAGGTTTCCCTGGACAGATACAAGCTTGTCTGCTCTGTCACAGGTTAGTCTAATTCATAATTTGGTTTGGTCATTTACAAACAGACCTCTTTCTATTACGTGCTACTGAAGATGGAGGTATCAGAAGCAGGTGAGAAGCGAGAAGCATTGTGCCAAGGCCTCGCCCCCATGTTGGATTTGGGATAAGCTTGGCAGAGTTCCAGACTACATTTCTGGACCAATCACCTGAACAAGATCTGTATTCTGCGACATGTAAAAACACATTTCCAACATTAAGTCCTAAGTGTGATGATTTTTTTGGAATATAGTCAAATTCAGTAGCAATACATTTCTTCCTTTGGATCTTGGATTCAAGAGATTTGTAGCAGAATTGACTGACAACAAAGTTCTTCCCATTTTTAGATTCTGCAGCAGAATCTAAAGATTATCTGGCCCACATGATAAGTGTGACAGAAGTGTACTGTCTGACATCCCCATCCAGTACTGTGTTCCTTATATGTCTGTGCACTTTAAGATCCTCAAGAGGTTCCTTCTTTTATTTAACAAACATTGAAATGAGCTCATCACAGCCCTCTGTCTAGTTGTACTACAGAATCTGAGCATCACTATTTTTATTCTTTGCATTTTTACTGCTTCTTCTTAAAGACAACACCCACAATAAAAGTATCTTCTATAGGTTTGATCATTTATCTTCCTGTTCCATAGCTTTGCAAAGTGTTCATCTTCATGTTATTATCTCATTGGAAGCACAGCCTATTGCTGTAATAATATTGATATTTAACCATTATACTGATTTTATATTACCTGCACGGTCAGTTACTGAAAGCAAATACTTTACCAATCTCATTATAGGATTTCACATATTTTACTACTGATATACTCTGTAGTATATAACAGTTCTCTTTTGTTTCAAAGCTTCTGCAAAAAAAAAAAAAAAAAAATGTCTGGGGTGTAATTATAACAACGTTTATAATTCCTTCTCCTCATACATTTACCTATCCAGCGACAAGTACTGCGACAGGCCCAGCGTCATTGATTTATCCTTGTACAGATTGCATCACGTGTCATATTCTGACTCAAAATTATCTGCCTAAAAATTATCTTCTGGGAAAATTGTATGATAGCTTTAGAAGATTAATACTAATATGCATTTTCAGCTATTGACAATGGCGTTCCAGAAGACTATATTACTCTCATAAGAGTTTAATCAATTTTGTCCTGATCTTCGGGGTTCATCTTCTCTACAGAAAAACAATAGCTGCTGGGTCACAAGACAACAGTAGGACCATGAATAGGGCACAAAATCCTTCTTCCTCGTTCTTTTAAAGTAACAGCGCCCCCTGGTGACAGAATGAATCTTGCATTGCAATGTACAGTTATTGCAATCATTGTCTGAATCAATATTGTAGACCTCTCAAATAAAAGTTTTGTAAATACATAGATGTTAATTAGCAAATATTTTTGGAAATAAATTGTAGCAGTGTTAGAAGGACTTATCTTAAAAACTTTATACATCATTCTAAAACCAAAATATTTCATTTTTCCCTCTACTTGTCAATTTTTGCGAAAAAAATAATAAAAATAACAGTTTCATTTTTTTCCTGGCTTTTTACATCTCTAGAAATTACACAATAATTCTCTTTAATATCCATAGCTAATAATTCCTTAAATCTAGCACATACACACGTTTTTATTGCATCGTGAGGACCCATGTCTGGAACATGGAGTATAGGGACACCTCTTTCCTAATGCCCTGTTGACAAAACAATCATAGAGGTAGGTGTAGGAGCTGTTTGTCACCAAAGTTACCACATGATATTTACACTTTGACTTTGCATAAAGTACTGACACAGACTGCAAGATGGGGAAAGTGTCATGTATTTTGACTGTCTGAGGACATACACAAACTGTGTGCTACACCTACCTGTGGAAGCCATGGCTGGGCACTGGTCCCGTGTTGTCAGGTCCATATCCCGCCTCTCTTCTGACATGGAAGTGTCGACCAAACGCTTGACCCTCTGTCACGTGGAATAGCTCATCATCCGACATGCCGCTCTGTAGCTGGACCGGTTCTGAAAAGAAACATATGTAAATGACTGAGGTAAAAGTCAAATGCATACATCAGACACCAGATTTCCTACTTTCCGTCCGGATCAATGTGCATCTCGTCCAAATTCTTGTCTTTGAATTCGGCCAGTCTGCCACTCTCGAGAGCCATTAACAGTTTGCTGATCTTGGCGAATTGGAGGGTACCTTCTGGGAGAGGTAATACTGCCAATGCACCCTGATGTCGTGCCCAAGGTATTCTGCCAACTGATCCAGTTCTGTCTCGTTTAGGTTGAGGACCTTCGAGAGAGTGGCATTCGAAGCTTGGTGGAAGACAGTGTGTGGGGATGTTTGGTCCCACAATCTCGGGCAAACAGTCGTATGTAAATGGAGTGTCTGAAGTGTGACAAGGCAGCTGGTCTGGTGAACATGTAGACATTTGTCATGCTTTTCTGCAAGAAGTTTCATTGCAGCTTGCATGGCTGGTGTCAACAGGATGGGGACTCGTTTTCCTCGGATTTCAATGCGGGTGAAGTACAACTCTCGAAAAGCGCTGGGGCCACATCTTCATGGAGATCCGAAGTATCTCTTCAGGAGAAGGTAGTCAGATACATTTTTGAAACTTCCCCTTCCCTTTTTTGCTTGAACAAGATCACCTGTGCCAGGGTGACTTTAGCAAATAGTGCCCAGTGGTTGACCGTAGGCTCGGTGAATAGACCACTTCGGTAGGCTTGCTGCTTCTCATCGAGGTACAAGTGCATCTTTTTCACATCTTCTGTGAAAGGTAAGAGCGGAGGCATGCTCCACTTGGACTCCTTAAGAGTTTTCAAGGCAGCCGATGATATCAACTCGTTCCATCTTGCCTCAGAGATCTTCCTGAAGTTGTGTGTTTTCAACCGCAGCAGTGCAGCCTCCTATCATTGCTCAGCTATCCACAATGCTCGCTATCTTTTGCAGGCCATGCCCGACCTTGGGTGCCAGCAAGGGCGTCTTAAATGTACCCATCTCCTCGTCATAGCCAGCTACCAGCTTCACAGCGTCTACTATGTATAGAAAGTTCAATAAGGTGGTAAAGTCTTCCATCCTCTCCAAAGGAGTAGCTCTTCTGGCCTGTAGCAGTAGCCTGCCCACTTCTCTACGCTTCTGATGGATGTACTTGTGCCTGCCAACATCTGATCCGACAGATGGAAAGATGCTGCCCCATCTTGCATGATGCATCGGTCATTTTTGACTGCGAGTAAGACTTCATCCTGGGTCATATCACTCAAGAGCGTCCAAAAGCCACTACTGATGTCAGGTGGAACAGGCTGAGCAAAGGCGCACAGTGACTGGACTTTGTTCTTGCCAGGTGTGAGCTTGTTGCCCCTTCGGTTTAGCTTACATCTCTTCATGTGTCACCACAGGTATTTCCTTGCAAACAAGCCCTGGCAGGCTACACAGTACATGAAGCCTTAGGCACTGTGTCTGGAAGTTTGCATGGGACCAGAACGCCATTGCCTGCCCCATTGCCTCAGCGTTGTGTGCAAAGTTTCCCCTATTGCAAAAATGTGCCAATTGCATGCACCTTTCTTTAGAGTGCTTGGAGAATTTCATGGCCCAGGCTACTTCAGTTTCAATGGGGTGAACATGCTTCATGTGTCCGGCAATTTTTAGGAGGGGCTTCTTACAGTACAGGCAGTACTGCTTTTTGTTATACGTCCTGTACCCGTCATTGTTTCTGGATCAAGTTTGGACAAACAGTGTCGCCTCTCCGACCCTTTGTGTTTAAAACACAGCTGCCAGAAGGTCGAGAATGGTCGTACATAGAACTCATCTCTGGGTACCTGCATTCTGCTATGCTGGTGAGCAACAGGGCAACACCGCTATTGTCTGAACTGCTCTCCTCCGAAATGTCAGGGGCATACTCATCTTCACTGCTCTCCGGGCTATAGTGGGAGCTACCGGTGGGCTCTGTCACACTTCACTGTCCCCGATTTTACCTTGAGCAGCAGACGGATGCGACTGTGTTTTTACCCGTTTGATTATATAAAGCACCAGCAGGCTGCAGTCACTTCCTCTTTCTGCTTCTGCTATATATTTGGACGGTATACTGACATCTGGCGGTGGGATGCGCACACACTCTCTCCCCTCCACATTGGGCACACTCACACTTTTGATGCGATAAATGTGACTCACGGAGACATGCCAGATTTTTATGCTGAGAATATCAGCAAGGTTCCCTGCAATTCTTAGCCTTGGGAAGCTTTGTGGGGACCTCAATTTTTGTCCCTAATACGACTCAGGTCCCCACAGTGTTGGTGTATAAACAGGTCAATGTCCCCACAGGCATATGAATGCAAGTATACATACATACATACACATAGACACACACAGAGTCTCACCTTGAAACCCTCTACAATAAAATCAATGCCGTGCATGGAGTTATATTAGCATCCGCATACATAATGGCTTGGCCTGGCTGCTGAATTTACTCAGAGAGCATCAACTACAGCACAACAAATTTCTGTTAGATGAGGCCAGACAATCGGCTACTGTAATACAGTATCAATCACTTTCTTGTTTACATGCAGCAAGTTTTATCAGTGCTTCACAACACTGTCCTCCAGGCACAAATACACTGTCTCAATGAGATACATTCACTGGTGCTTATCTTTTGTTACAAACTATCCTTATTTCCAGGGTTTACAGACGATATCTTGACTTTCTGTACAATAATTGTGCCCTTATTATGGATTTTAAATGCATATCATAAACAGATATTTTTATTCTCCTAGATTTATAAAGTAATATTTCTTAAAGTGAAGTATTTAAAATAAATGCAAAATGTTCATTATATTTTAATTCAGTGAGCGTGACCTGATGGAGTTTGTAGCACTCTGGACAGTGTCACGCATGACGTGCTTACAGCCACCGCCTCAGCACCAAGTGTCCCGGAAACTGTTTTCCTGTGTTGGTGACTACGTGGTAAGAAAGTAATTGGTGGAGAGTACGAGCAGTAATCACAGAAGACGACGACATTACATCACTTTCAACTGCAGAAGTATAAGGCCCTGGATCCAGCCCTGGCTATCTCACAAATAACGTAAAACAAATGTCCCTGCAGGTTTATCTAATTCGTTTTGCAATTATATGTTGTAAAAAAAGAAATGGTGTCAGAGTAAGCTATGGGTAAAGACATTCCACAAATAAAATCATTATTATATAAAGAGCTCCTGCCTGAGGAGTTACCTTAAGGAAGCGATAGGCAACCTGATAAAGGGCCACACATTACCCCTAATCTCAGTAGTAAGATAAAACAATACATATAATCAGAGACAGCTATCTATAATAACATATCAGCAGCATTTTACACAAGTGTCACAAGCTGTTAGAAATAGGACAATAAAGCAGGAAGGAGCCGGGGGCTACAGGTGAAGTAAAAGCTGTAACTCTCTCTGGATGGGAATGTTATCTCTAACACACTAGGTGTAGATTTTTTAGCATTGTACAGCTTAATAACAATAAATACACACCTCCCTTTTCCTTGGGACCCCTTCCTCTATGCCAGGGGGGCACCATTCATTAAAGGAGGACACAATATGCAGAGCATGATGTCAGGCCCCTGTATCACAGCATCATGCCTCTGTCATGCCCCTCCCCTAATGTAATTACATTCAGCCAATAGTTGCCGCACTAAGACTTTGAAGCGACGGGATGATACAACAGAAAGCAGAGCGGACATAAAGCTTTAGGCAAAGGGGTGGGCAACGTATTATTACTTTTTAGAAAGTAGAATTAGCCTTTGTTAATATGAGGACATGGTGGCAGCAGTAATATGGATTTGTAGTTTTTTCTGTCGGTCACTATAGATGATGGGGTATCATGGATAAATGGCTCTTTTAGAAAATGTCATTTATCCAACAGCTCATGCCAGGCACCCAGCTTCTTCTGATCACAGAAAGATGCAGTTCTGATCATTATCAGGACAGGCAGCAAAACAACCAGGCCCCTTGGAAGCTCAATGCTTTCACACACTCAAAATAGGGATTGGTCTTCAGGACAACTACCCGGCACCTACAGACAAACTTAACAGTGTCTTGTTCCCCTCTCTAATCAAAGGTCGCAGCACAAGCAGACAGCTTAAAACAAAAGTTGATGAGGTGCTGAAATTAAGTTATCTCTAGGCCTATGTAACACTAAGCTCTCATAAACCCAAACTAGCCTATAAAGTGTAATATTAGTGATAACAGATGTGCAGCAATATCACTGACTAAAGCTGGGTACACACCTATACAATCTTATTTCAGATGCAATTTCTGTAACCAATTCACCAGCGATTGAAAGTCCCAATAAACATGCCGATTCATTTATACACACCTGCACAATCTACCTTCAGATCTGTGATATTCATCTCTCATAACCATTTGCGAAAAAGATTGTGACTCTGTACACTCTACAGATATCTGCTGGTCATGAGTGTGTACACACTTCCAACATTTGCTCAACATTGTTCCATTGTTTAATGTGATTTTTAGGAAGTTCATAAAACCAAATCAATAGATGTGATGTGTTTTGGTATGATAAAACATGATTGTGGGAGCATACACACTAATAAAAGATCTGACCAAGTTGTCATTTATCGTGTGATCTGCACAATCATTGCATAGGTGTGTACACAGCCTAAGGAAATGCACAACAGACAAATAATCACACCGTCCGCTTTTGCAGTGACCTCTGTTAGACTGTTTCATAGACAATCATAACAGCTCCAATCCAGGACGGTATGTAATATGTGTACACACTTTTATACAAGTAAAAGGAAAAGGGATCACTAACCTGGAGGTTTTTGTCTCTTGCAGAACATTACGAATTCTGTGCCGCACGTGTGGGGCGAGAGGCTGCCAGGAACAACAGAGTAAAGGTACAGGTCTAAGAGCTATTTCAAAGGTTCAAACACTTTTAACGCTATATAGCTTTCAGTAGAAACAAGGCTTTAATACTAAGCAATATTTATCTGCCATCTTCCCTTTTTCATTTATTTTATTCAAACAGAATATACAGAGGTGAAATACATCATAGTGCAGCTCAATGTAAAAACCCATTTATTGCACGAAGCACAGCAAAAAGCTGCACAATCATAAAGTAATGTACGTAAGGAAACAGGGAGGTAACTGGGAGTACTTGTTGGTGCTACCTTCCTGCGTGAAGTACTGTTATATATAAGCTGGAACTTCATGTACACTCCTGTGCTTACATTGTAACATACGGGGTGGTGCTCAATGCAAAGCAATATACAAGATTCAAATCAATCACCTGCTGACAGGAAGGTACTTGTTATTTAATGGGGGAGAAACCATGGAAGGCAATGCTTGGACAAGTGGTACTTAACCGACGCTGTTTATAAGTTAAACTGTGCGTTGTAAATCTGTTCAGTACAATCCATATTTTCTTTTCAGCCTCATTAAATGAACATGCGTTGTCTTTTGTGTAAATTGGCTGCTATTTTTACCATATTGTATTGGATCATTCCCACTCGTGTAAAATGTGACTGCTTCCTACACCATCCACATAACTCCCACGTGTACCCACAGGTGTAATTCTGATCAGGATGTTCAGTATAAAAGCATGAAATATTTTGCTTACTAAAGAACATTCTAAAAACAAAGCAGCACCTGCCCTTGTATCTGAGAGCTCTAATTATATCTCCTCACAGAAACCTTTCTAGGCTGGAAACCGTTCTTGTACTATTCTCTGTGACATAAAGCTGCAGACTGACCCGCTTTCAGGTACACACAGGCTGCAGGTAGAGCAGATGTTCCAGTAATAAAAGTGTTCAATAATAGGTAACACAGAATGAGTAATGTGTACACAAATGTTCTGTATTTAAAGCTGAATATTCTCTAATGGTCTAAAAATGGCTTGATTAGGCTTATTGTTTTGTATACATTTTAGTTATAAGCTGGCTAATATCAGTGTCACACTTTGCCTACAACATTTGAATGCTAGACAGATTTAAAAACAACCAAAACAAACATATCTGAATATTTCAATTTCAGGTTTAAACCATAAAGGTAAATACATTGTTTGTTGTTAACCTGACATTCTAGTACAGCGCTGTTAAAAAGTGAAGAACTTCCCCCACACAATTATAGATGGTGGCTTTATCTTTAATGGGATCTGATGCTGGTCAACAAGCTGAGACTGCAGTCATTTGAGCTACTGTGACATAAATCACCCAAACTTGAGATAATAATGGTGTAAGAGAGGTGGTTGTATTTCTCTTTCCAACCATGCAACCATGTATTTACAATCTGCTGTAAAGTGTGGCGAAACAGGCAATATAAAGGTGACAATACAGAAAGACGTTCAGAGAATAAAATGTCTTCTTTCCATGTCAATATTTTGGAAAATCATCATTATGGTGGCACAGAGGTTAGCATTGCTGCTGAGCAGCACTGGAGTCATGGGCTCAATTCTGCCCAGGATCCTATCCGCATGGAGTATGTATGTTCTCCACCTGTTTGCGTGGGCTTCCTCCTCACAAAGACATATTGGTAGAATTAACCCTAGTGTGTGTCTGTGAGGTAGGGAATATGATAGATATAGTTGCGCTCAATCAGAATCTCTCAGACATGAAAAAATAGAGGATATATATAGTGCAATGAGTAAATACAATTTATTAAGGTGAAAAAAAATGCACAAGTATTATTGTGTATTTTCATGAAAATAATACACACACCACACTCTAGTTTTATAAATAACCAAATTGGCTAACCACCTATAAAAGTGAGGTGGACCAGATGACACCAAGATAAAAAGCAGATTTTCTCCAAGATCTCCCTCTTTTTGAATATGCTTACTTGATTACAAGTAAAGACAGGGACATCAATATAATATAAGGAATATAGTGTACCTTCCACTGGTCTTTCATTGCTCCAAAAACATCAGATGTAAGCACTCCGCAAAATCCTACAGGGCCCCAAGGATGCTGGAGATCAAGTATAAAAGAAAGATATCCAGAGTCTTTTACAGAGAAATAAATGTCCGCTGAAGTGTTTCAACCCTCAGGTCTTTTTCAAGATGTTATTGAAGAAACACTAAATTTCTTCTGCGATTGATATTGATGTCCCTGTCTTTACTTGCAATCAAGTAAGCATATTCACAAAGAGGGTGATCTTGGAGAAAATCTGGCCCACCTCACTTTTATAGGTGGGTAGATAATTTTTGTTATTCCTAACACTAGAGTGTGGCGTGTTTATTATTTTCACGAGATTACACAATAATACTTGTGCATTTTTTTCACCTGAAACAAAATGTATTTACGCATTGCACTAATCTATAATATAAATGTTTAGTGGCGTGTGTTAGTCTGTGTGTGTGTGTGTGTGTGTGTGTGTGTGTGTGTGTGTGTGTGTGTGTGTGTGTGTGTGTTAGTCTGTCTGTGGAAAAAATAAAACCAAGCTGCAGCGCCACCTGCTGGGCGGAGTTATACACTGACCTACTAAATTCTTAGTGTGTGTGGAAAAAAAAATTCAGAAAGGGCTGAAATTTGGTATACTAAGATGTTTTTAATTTGTTAATTTAATTTGTTAATTGTTAAAAGTGTTTATAAAGATTTAAAAAATATATATATATATTTCTTGAAGGAGAAGTGACAGTTGGGAGTGGTTTGTGGTTGCCGGGGGTGACAGTGGGGAGTGGTTGAGGCCTGGGCTATGGCCCAAATGCATGACAAGAACCTTTTCAACACCTTAAGTAGCTTGATTTGACTAGAATGCATGAGTATCATGCACGGGTTAACTTGCGTGTGTATATATATATATATATATATATATATATATATATATATATATATATATATATATATATATATTCATATCTGTGTGATTCTGATTGAACACAACTATATGGAAGAATTGCTGGACAAATATTGTTATTGGACTTATTATTTCACAAGTCTGGTCTGTCATATGCTGGTATAGTGTAGTGCCCATCGGGTGAATCATCTTTGTATATAAGCTATTCATATATTGAGGAAAGTGATAACCCCTTTTTTCACTTTGTAGGCAGCCAAATTAAGTGGAGCGCTCAGTTTTATAATATATTATAATTGCTCTAGGTAAGGAATATAGGTTGTAAGCTCCACTGGGGCATGCTCTGATGTGCATGATTACGTATTCCTTGTAAATCGCTTTGTAACATGTAGGCACTATAAAAATAACTTAATAAATAATGCATTAGTTTGGACAAACATGACAAGGAAATTAATGATTATCTGATAAAGCAGCAGATCCTTTCAGATTTACACACTGAAGCACTACATGAAATACCAAGAATGGAGACAATAACTGCTGAAATATAGGTGTGATTCCTTCAAATGGGCTCCATGAAAATGTGCAACTCACTAAAAATGATCAATTTTCAAAATAGAATTATACCTAAACTAGAAAGCTTCAGATAAATGATTTTGTGCACCTTCTATAAGATGTACATATAGGGTAAATAGTCTAGTGAATTAACATTTATAGGTTTAATGTATTAAAACCAGCTTTAAACTTTTAAGCCTACCGTAACAAGTGTCTCATTTTATGCTATTTAATTAAGTCACATTGTTAATTCACTGGACTAGTGTGTTATTTTGCTGGCTTTGTGCGTTCAATCACTGGTAATTTTCGCACCTCTCCTGTTTTTTGGTTGTAAAATTCTTACTATTACATCAATCTTTAAACCAAAAATGTATTTTAAAAGTAGACATAGTAATGGTACATGGCTCAAAATTGTTTTTATGTTGTGTCTTCTACATACACCATCCTCTTAAACAAGATAATTCCCTTAACCATTCATTCACTGGACGATTCACCCCTACAATGTCCAGATATATTTAAATTATGAAACTGCATTTGTAGATCATTGCAGAAGCATATAAAGAAATGGAAATTTGTGAGCACATTCAAAAAATTCTCTTTCACAAGAACAATTCATAACAGTTATAGTTTCCATGTTAGGGCATTATTGCATGTTAATTAAAAAGCAAATGAACATCTTGCATAGCCCTATGTTCCTTTCCTCCCACTCTTAAATCATTCTTTGGCAGTTTCTATTATGAAAGCTGTTCCTAAAAATATGATTCAGCACAGAGGAATACTCCTCTCCTCAGGGGCTCGCTGAATGGCAACACACTGCCAATCTCTTGTGACTGCTTCTATTTAATGTAACAGTTTCTTCTTGGATGAGAGAGAGGCTACACTGCTACAACTGTCCCAATTTTTTTATATGCGGGAGTAAGAGGTGGTTACCAGAAACGACACACGGCATAGGTCAGAGGTAGATCTAAGCGAACAGCAGGGAGAGTATTTTTATATGGGATTTGAGATGTATGTTGAGTGGTGTTGAGATCTTTGTAGGTAATAGTAAGTAATTTGAAATGGATTCTGGAGGCACATGGACACAGTGTAGGGACTTGCAAGGTGGTGCAGTAGATCTGGAGCAGTGAGAGAGGAAGATCTGTCTTGCAGCAGTATTTAGGATGGACTGAAGTGGAGATACATGGGTGTCGAGAATGCCAGATAGCAGGAGGTTGCTGTTGTCAAGATAGGAGATGATGAGAGAACAGATAAGAGTTTTAGTAGCATGTTGGGTAAGAAAAGGGCATTGTCTGGCAATGTTTCTAAGATGGAAGAGAACTTGCAGACAGTCCCGACTGCAGCAATAGTAAACAGCAGGGCTAAGGGGTGCAGTTGAGTGTGCGAGTGTGATTTGCAGGGACCCTATTCTAATGGTTTCTAGCAGTGGGGACATATTTAGCGAGGGCCCAGGCAGGTAAGCATTTTTTATGGAGGACTGGCAGGTGGGGCATAGTTTTGATTGTAATCATCTGTGCAGCGAAGAACCACGAGTGTAATTTTATTTGGGGGGGAACATAGGATTATATGTAATATAATTTTTTGGGGAGACAACGGATTGATTGTTATATTTTGTGGTGCAAAGGCTGATGTGTAATATTTTTTGGGGGGGAGGGTAGAGTGGGGGCTGGTGTGTCTTGGAGGCAAAGGTTAGTGCGGTTTGTTTTTTTGGAGAGGCAAAGGCGGGTATATATTTTTTAGTGGGGGGTGGAGGTCAAAGGCTGGCGTATAATTTTGTGGACACAGAGGTCAATTTAATTAGGCGGTTAGCTGTTGTGCAGACTGATGCAGTAGTCCCTGAATGGCAGATGGGCTTCATGTCAGACCCAGTCCTTTGTTTTAAGAGCCCCTCATATAGTTAACAAATAGCCAATATTTAAAATTTCAAAACCTCTGGCTCCTAACATTTGTATAACTTTGCCCAGGCACTAATGGATACAAACATCCAAATGTCCCAAATAAACACTGTAACGCTTTGAAAACACAACAAACACATTGGGTAAATAAGATGACATTAGCAAGCCGTAAACTGCAGCGCAACAAGACCCAAATATTCATTTATAAAAGAAATCGGGGCAGAAAACATATTATAACATAATAAAACACAGAAATTAGAACAAGTTCTATCACATGAAAAAACTTATCAGATCCTTTTATAGGTGGTCTAAAAAAAACACCAAGGTTAGATTGCAAACTCTATATGACAGAAAGTAGTGCCCAGGTATTTATATATACAATTATCAGCATTCTATAAATAACATTTATTGGACCATTTGTGCAGCTACACAACAACTGGTCATCTAAATAAAGCCTAACTGTTGTGGAACCACAAGTCCCAGCACGACTGAAACGCGGGAAGACTGTACTGGGACTTGTCCATTACAGTATGGAGGCTACGCCTCTGTCTAGGGACCAATGTTTAGGGTAAGGACAAACCTATACATATAGGAGTACTTCAGGGGTGAAGATGGAGCGCAGTGGGGATGGGTTATACCTTCATCGCTGACACAAGTCATTCTGGTGAGGATCCCGCCCACACCCGGCCCCCGAGAAACAATCATGTTACAGACACTGCCGCCATACCTGGGGGTGTTGCTGGCCACAAACTTCCTCACAGACAGAGATCCGTCTTTCGGCGCCAAGATGGCGGCCGCGGCCCCGGCGAGTCCCTGTCTGACCGCCCTCAACAGTGTCCATGTACCCCGACGAGGTCCATACGTAGAGTGGTGCCGGACTTACCTCATTAGTAAGGGCACTACTCCCGGTAATTAGGATAAATAACAATTGCACAACAATATAATTACATATACCTGATCAGTTTTCATTTCTGACTATAAAAGCCACACTGATGTCAGCGCGGCCATGTTTATTGAGGGCTATTTCTGAATGATAAATTACCAAATTGGTTTTGTAAGGACAAGTTTCATATCTTCATTCCTTTATGTTGCTCTATCTCACACCTCCAAAATTTGAAGCTCCTTGAAATTGAGACAGGGGGCATGAGGTGCCCCTAACCCATCTTCACACCGCACACCACACCTATGGCCGGTGTGCGCAGCACCTGTTCACCGCTATGACGCAATTTGCATCATCACACCCAACCCTGCGCAATGACAACTCGCATCACCACAGGCCTCCACCTCCCCTTTGTGTATTAATTTATTCTGTAATTGCCTTAGAGCTGTGTAATTATGTCATTTCACTGCACAGTTGTGTAACCAAATAGGAGAGAACAAATCAGTAGTTCACAAACGCTTAATAGTTTAAATAATATTGATAAAAGCAAATGGTCCTACCATGCGAAGTTTGACATCATGTCACACAATGAACTCCAGTCAACACTTTTTTTATATAAATATACTCAAGACAGCAACAGTAACATCAAAGTTTGTAGACCTTAGTGTGGGTGTCTAGAAAGGCCACCCCAATAATATTCAGGTCATGGCCTTGTTATGGGCGTTATCACTGTGGCCCATATTGCGGTATCACCGTTTACACAGCAATATTGTCACAACACTGGACATTTATGAAAATTGGTGCAAAGGCAAAAAGTGGTTTTGTCCATGGCAACCAATCAGATGTTTGCTTTTATTTTTTAAAAATGGGCAGAACAGTGATAGTTAGGACTTGTGCCCACACCTCTCTTAGGGTGACGGAGCAGGAACAGGGAGAAACTATTCTTCCTGCCCTTGTTCTGTCATCTATTCTTGGCTGTTTGTGCATCACCTGCGTCTGTCTCTGTACAATTCTGATGTCTCTATTTGAGTATCTGTCTTTCGTTTGTTTATCGGTCAAAAACGGAACAGGTTACAAATGGATTACATGACGTCTGTGTGCACATACACTTACAATCTGATTGGTTGCTATAGACAACACTATATTTTCCATCTGCACTAGTTTTTCAAAATTGTCTTCCAGTGATTGCTGTATTGTATTATTGCATGCTATATTTTTATTGCATAACCCATTAATGCTAAACACTTTATATTCAAAGAATAATTGTGTGAACCCTTGACAAAGATTCAACTTAAATACACTAAGTTTCACTTTATATATATATATATATATATATATATATATATATATATATATATATATATATATATATAAAAATGTGTCAGAATAAAGGGCATTTGGGATAAAGCTGTGACAGAACAATGAACATTGTGTTGATAAAGAAATCTATTGTACCGGCTACTTCCACGGTAAAGTTTGGTTCATCCATGCACTATAACCAGTGCAGACAAAGCTGCCTAGAAAACAGTTGCGATCAATAATTCCTTTTTATGGCTGCATGGGTTGACTCTAAAATATGCCCTTTGGGCAATTACAAAGGTTACATGGTAAGTCAAGTAATGATAAATAATATATGGTCTGTGCAGAGTGCTTCTACATGATTGCAATTGCTTCCCAGAGAAATATTATTGTGGTGCCAGTAATAATACTCTATAGTAATGTGATACACCATTTGAACTATAAATCAGGGTTAGATATTTGTTTAACTCGTATTCCTACTACAAATACAGTGCTGGCAGGCAGGAAAATCATATCAGATTTTTCAGTATGGTGCATCTGGATCTAAAGTAATTATTAAATATACTGGGATTATGTATCCATTTTATTTTTATGCCATGCTTTATTGAATTACACCTAAACTTTACTAGCTGTCAATGTCATTTGAGTTGAAGTTAACTTGTCAGATCTGCTGTGTGAATAAAGGTATCAAATCTGCATTTTAATGAAAAAGCAACAGCTGCCACTGAATTCTTAATGTTATCCAAGAAATCACCACAGGGGCTATATTCAGTATAAGTTGTTAGAGACAGTTTTATTAGTAGATCAAGTGATGACAATGAGAGAACCTTGTCCACTGTCCCTTACTAGTACAGCTTGTGAGTAAGGAAGGGAGGGGCATGTAAAAAGCTCAGACAACTCTCCTTTCAAACTGACTTGATACATGTTGGCTGAATTCTCCAGCTCACAACTTTAAAATATGTTTTATTTCTAATATTAATAAAGGCAGCAGATTATTTATTTTTTTACTAGTCAATACCTTGGACTAGTATCTGGTTAACCCTACTGTCACTGTATCATGATAGGATAGAATACGAGTATGTATCAGTCCATTTTGTTTTTTATTTCATGGGAGTCAGAAATGATACATAAACAGCAATGTGAACGTCACGTATAACAAAGTCACTGACCTGATGGCAACACGTCTCTAAGTTTTTTTGTATCATTTTCGTTAGTCTCTGGGAACAATCCACCACACAAGTGATTGATATCAAGCTCATTTTGCGATCGAGCCCCTAGGAAAAGAGAGTGATGTTAGTAGTTGGTGCAATATTGTACTACAGAATGAAGTAAATATAGTGATTATATAATAGTATACACTGCAATGTCTCCACTCACATTTTCTGGTTGGCAGAAAATATATTTTTGCTCAGAAAATGATTTTAAAGGCAACCAGATACTGCCATATGTGTGTAGTTTCTCACCCCCAGTGTGAATGAATCTAGCTCTGTTTTTATACAGTGCAGCAGCTTCAGTGTATGAAATTCCTTGTCCTGTAAGTTTGTGTTACCAGGAAAACAACTTTACTTTCACTATACAGCGTTGTTCTGCACGAGTCATGGGGCTACCCAGATTCTCAAACCGCCATGCCTCTAACACAGCTTTTACATATGCAGCAATATCCCGTTATACAACAATATCAGTGTATTCCATCATGCACAGCAGTTTTGCCAGAGTCTGAAGCTATTGAAAGCAATTACTGAACTATACAACAACAGTTAGAGGTGCAGCTCATTATCACTCTCTGCCCACACGTGTTCCCGTCTGCCTACTGTGTCATGTGCGGTGCAATCTCATTTTACAGCTGGTGGCTGTGCAGTAGGACAATCAAGTGGGACATATATATTTATAGCTAGAGATGGCATTCCTAAGAGGGTTGGAATAATATTTTTGGAAAAGTTAAAGTACAGCTCATGTTCAGGGTCAATGTTCTAACACAGACAATTTGACATCAAACTTGTGTTCCCATTTGGAGGTAATAGACCCCCCCCCCTCCCCATTACTGTACATCAGTCTCTTCCATGTCTATGGGGAGCAGACACTGGGATTTAGCAGATTCAGTTTTGGTGCATTTTCTTACATGTACTGTACATAGAAAATGACCTTCCTTATGTATAACAGGGACACTGTGGATTCACATAAACATCAAATACACAGATGGAAATTGACCCGTAAACATACAAAATATTATTTAGAGATAAATCTTAATAAAAATAAAAGCAGTATAAATCCTAATGATAAGAGTAGGCAAAGCCTCTAATTGTCCAAAGGATTTCTGTGTGATGAACATTACATGGTTCCCTATGGGAATACTTCACAACCTGTCCCTGAGCTGTCACTCAACACGCTAAGGCATTGACACGCTGTCATGTTACATTACACAGGACACTTTACACACAAGGTAACCCCCAGGCAAAGAAGAGGGGATAAAGTGGGAGATTCGGCATTGAAATATATAAGGAAGGGGAACCTTTCACCTGAGTGCTCTTTTACATACATAACGTGTTATTAATGTACTGTATATGCATACACAGCATGTTATTAATGTACTGTATATGCATACATAACGTGTTATTAATGTACTGTATATGCATAGAAAAACCATGTAATAAACCAGCAAGAGCATAGCTGGAGCAATCAGTATCCAGATACCTGAAACCCATCATTTGTAATTTACTAACATGTATTTATGTTGTGTCAGCAGTATACACACACACACAGACTGGATATGAACAAACAAAGGGGTAGATTCAATTAGCAGAGAGGTTGGGTAGGAACCTTGAGCAGTCTTTCTGCGCACTGATGAGACAGACGGGCACAGATGAGCAGAGATGAGAGATAGACAAATATAGGATAGACAGATATGGGATAGATAAGACAGATATGGGATAGATAAGACATATGGGATAGATAAGACAGATATGGGATAGATAAGACAGATATGGGATAGATAAGACAGATATGGGATAGATAAGACAGATATGGGATAGACAGGCAGATATGGGATAGACAGGCAGATATGGGATAGACAGGCAGATATGGGATAGATAAGGCAAACATGGGATAGACAGATATGAAAAAAACAGGATTCCTTCTTGTTCTTTTGAGAGTTGGGATCATTATCATACAGATACGTAAGGGACAAGAGAAATCTAAGAATCAGTAAAAGACTATAGAGAAAGCAACTGCATAAGAAGAAGACACAACTAGAACAAAGGAAACATTATAAAGAAGACGATGAGATAGGAGGTAGAGAGGGACAAACTTGTGAGAGGTAACATTAAAAGGATTAGAGGATTAGGGTAGGAAGCAGAGACGATAAAGGCGGAGTAAAATCGGCAGATAGAGTGTGAAAAGGGAATTGTTTTAGGATGAGGTTAGGTAGGCAAGTATAAAAAGGTGAGTTTTTAGGGAGCATTTGAAAGATTCGAGGTTGGGGAGTCTGATTGAGCCGGGCAGGGAGTTCCAAAGGGCGAAGTCTTGAAGGCGGGAGTGTGAGGTGGTGAGGCAAAAGTCATTGATAGGACGTAGCGGGCGAGTAGGGGAGTATTTGTTGACAAGGTCGGGGGTGTAGGAGAGGGGAGGTATTATAGAGGACTTTATAAGTGATGGTAAACAACTTGAATTATACTCTGGAGGGAATGGTGAGCCAGTGAAAGGCTTTGCAGAGAGGCAGCAGAATCGGAGCGTCGGGGGAGGAAGACTAGCCCCGACAGCGCATTCAGCACAGATTTCAGGGAAGACAGACATTTGTCACACAAGCCAGAAAGGAGCAGATTGCAATAATCAAGGCAGGAGATGACAAGAGCATGGTTGGTGGTCTTGGTGGCATCCATGGAGAGGAAAGGGCGAATCTTGACAAGTGTTGCAAAGATGGGGGCAACAGGAGTAGCCAAGGGACTGGATATGGGGAGTGAAAATGATGACACGCAGAGAGCATGCATGGGGAACAGGCGAAAGGGCGACACCATCAACCTGAAGGAAGATCAGAGAAGGGAGGTGATGCCAGGTGGTGGATAGATAATAAGCTCAGTTTGAGATGCTGAGATATTATTGGAACAAATCAGGATATGACATCACAGGGTCATTACACTGTCACTCTACATTATATATGAGGCTGCAGCTACTTCTCTGCAGTGGCTGTCTGTTACCAGGTGTCTATCTAGGTTAATTCAGGAGTTTTGTCACTCTATGAAAGAATGGGGGTATGTGAATAATTGGGAGCATGTGGATGTGGGAGACGGCATTTGTCAGGCATTCACATCACAGTAGCAGAGAAAAAACAACATTTTTGGAGAATCCATTGCAAGTGCATGCCAGCAGTTTACTCACATTGTGCCATAAGAAAGCCAATAAATAACTGCCTGGACATTGGGTGATTAGACAGCTTGGCACAGAGAATGGGGAACAGAATCTCTGTTTCTGACTATTACCAAAACAATATCCCACCTATAGACAGAGCGTAATTTGTAAATAGAGACGCATCACAAGCTGATACTCAGAAGTGTAAATACCTCAAATTAAATACATTGAAAAATAGATTTACATTTGCAAATGTGATTTCATTTTATACAACATTTTAAAAACAAGTATATATTGATTTTTACAAAATACAGTGGTAATATACCTTACAAGGTGTTGTGCTACCATGACATAAACAAATGTCTCTGTTGCCTATATGTGGGATTGTTATCAGTAACTCTATATTAGTTTTACCCTTTAAAGTAAAATAATTGCACACGTTCATAAATTAGACATAATGCAAGGAGAGGACAGGGATTAACACATTGGGTGGATACAGTAAGACCTGCTTATTAACACTGAATTTAGGTGCAAAATTCGAACTAAACCAACCAATCAGGCACTTGAATTTTTTGTAAAATTTGCACTAGACATATAAAATCTACCTGGTTGATGTATTTCAGTGCAAACCTTGCACCTAAATGCCATACTATAACATGAGCCCTATATAATACAGCTGAATAAGAGTCCAAAATAAACAACTGCTGAATGGTACAAATAGGGGTAACAAGAATTCATCCAGTTTGCATAAACCTGTATACTATCCACAACATATACCAAATCAGACAAAAAGGCGCCTATTCACTGCTGACCTAAGAGGTTCTGCAGCAGCTGAAATATTTCAGATACCTAAATTGTGCAAGATTGGTAATTAAATTTATGGAGCACGTGCACCCGTTATATTGAATTAATTCGTCTATTTAAAAGAGAGATATGTGAATGTATCCAGATGAAGACGATCAGCAGACAGCAGGTACAGCACAGCCCATACGCTCAGTGATCCGACCCACTCCATTGGAATTGTCGATGACACACACACACACGCTGCTCTCTGCCTCCATCTAGTGGTCGCTGCGATCATTTATTCTTCTAGTACCAAGTCTTCCTCTCCAGTTACCCATTGTGATCGCTGAATACCTTTCAGGCTTATTAGATTTGTGCAGATCGCGGGAGACTAATGTATCCATAAAGGGACGAGGTCATTTCTTACTGGCGTCCTGATGAGGAGGATGCGTGACTCAGCCGCCCAATATCCAGACACAAAGCAGCCTCCATACTGACCTGCTGCACACACAGGCTGCTCCTAACGGGGCTGACAGGCAGCAGAATCCGGATCCCTACTGTCTCAATCCCCCCGGCCCTCTCCAAGGTGCTGAAAGACATCCATGACTTCTTGTAGGGTCTCCACCCCGAGAACATGGCAGCAGTGACAATGTAGGAGGGGGTTACAGTCATCATCCATTCCTTCCACCTCACAGCCTAACCTCAAGCTCTGGCTAACAAGACCACCCCTGGAAGGCTTGGACAGGTCTACATTCATCATGGCTACCTGGAGGAACACAATGTTCTGGGGTCTGTCTCTGCTGCTTCTCCTATTTGGTATGTGATTATTTCTAGGTCAATCCTTATGTGTTCCTTCTGCCTAATTCCAGAACAATGGGGGATCAGACGGGAGTGTATGTAATACTTTATCGCAAATGTCTTGCAAAACTATGTATGGTCTAGTGGAGGGCTTGTAACAGAGGGCATCACATGAATGTTACAACTTTATGTACAGCAAATGCAGAGTATACAATGCAATTGTATCCCTATCAAATGTAAATGCAATTACAGAAACATCTGTTATGTCAATGTAGATTCATATGTAATTCCCACACACAATCCATAGTGTAAACTACACAGACATGAGCCTGAATCAGACAATTAGTCCTTTTCCTTTTTATAAGCTATCAAAATATTATCTTGTAGTCACAAGTAATGGAATTAAATGACAAGTATATTGTTTCAGTTCACATATAAACATTGTAATATGAGATTAATATATAGTCCATTAAATGGTAGTACCCAGGGGCTGGTTTGGAACATTTTCCCCCCTGGCCCAGTACCGTAGTGGGCTACCTTGAGCTCACAAAATTTCCATCTATAGGGTCAGGATATAGGTGTTCCTATAGATTTATTCCCAAATCGCCATTGGGGCCACTGTTACACAAGAGAACAATGTGATTATGTCCCTCCAGATAGTAGGTTATAGGCAATAACTTTCCAGTATATTTAACAGAACATGTTCAAAGGGATATTTATTTTCAAAAAAACTGCAGCCCTTCATCTGAAATCATATAATCCTGAGTAATGTAATAGGACGTAGCTGGATGAGATACAAATTGTGAAGTCATTACAAAGAGATGTACACGTCTAATTGTTTGAATAGGTAAATTTAGCTCCTCTAATGTTACATTGTAAAGTCTAGCTGCTATTGCCTTGGAGTAATACTTTGCTTTTCAACAAATAATTAATGCGCCCACAGACTCTTAGAATTTCAATTATTTGTGGTCTTGCAAACCAGACCACAAATAATTGAAATGCTAAATTCTGGCTTTTTCTGTTGCATTGGTCTATAAATAAATACAAATGGAAAAATAATATACATAAGCAGCAGTATTTACAGATTTGTAAAATTCCTCTTATGTACCTGCCGACTTTCTTACATGTCCTTTGTTTCTGTGCGGCCTCCAATTCTGTACAAGTGGGGTGCAGCTTAACATAAACCTATACACCCCAATATACAGCATCACACTACACTTATACTACACATAGGTGGTTACAAGGACCATACTGTATGTTAGCAGTAAACATATTTTATATATTACCCTTCTCATTGGCACCCTACTCTGGATTTGCCTCACTGGCCTGTACCCATCTAAACATCTCCTATCCCTCTTCATAGGGCATTCACAACCTATGCATGATGAGTGGCATAGGAGTGCCAGGGGAAGTATATGGTACCTCAGTCAAGTATGTATTGGGAAAAGATTGCACCTAAAGTTCTATTACGTATACTGACATAGAATAGAAGTGCCGTAGCAAGGACACTGGGTGGGAAGTAATGGCGGAGTTTGTTCATCACTGGACATTCTCTGCTATTTAGGAGACTTCCTATATACCCATTTAGCCACTGTACCCGCTCCAGATACCCACCATGAGAATGTAGTAGAAAGCTGTCAGTCCTGGCAGACCCACCTGACGTGTGCGTAGTAGGATTGGCTGTGGCCAGTCATTGCCTACATACTAGCAGGACTTTGAAGAGCCCACCCCAATGTCAACAAGCTCTCTCCTCTCCTGGCTGTCAGCGTCCAAATTTAAGCTGGTAACAGCAGGGTAAGGGGGGTGGGTATAATCACTTATAATCTGGAAGCAGTAACACCATCCCATCCAGTATTTACTATAAGAACTCTAGAGAGGGCATTGTTCACCCTGGTTCTCAGTCATACTATCAGGATTTTCCACTGTCGGAGCAGGTTACTAATTGCATTATACTTTATTTAGAAAGCGCCAACATATTACCCAGTACTGCATATTGAGGGTTGGATAATTGCTGACCAAGTTCAAATACATTAATTAACCTGTGTATGATTATCCAGAGGCGTTTTACTACTTAATGGCCAGACCAGTATTTATCCAGTGAAGACCATGAACAATCACAGAGGTCTCTTGTGTTTCCAGCTTAATCTGGTGACAATCTGTATAGCATTAGAGCCAACTTACATTGATCTATTAGTGCTGTCTGCTAACAAAGACCCGATACCGCTGCAAGCTGCATTCACCAGGTCCCACCTCCTGACACAAATTGTCCTGGTGATGTCAAAATGTGAGGTCACTTGTCGTCCTCATTGTGCACCGTCTGCATAGGAAACACACAGTTTAGTGGGTAATGATTGGGGATCCAGGATATGTGGCCAAGCTCCAATCATGCCATTATGTTACCGACAGCTGGCTCCACAATCACTAGGCTCTGCTACTACTGGGGGTATAACCCAGGCTGACTCAGAGCAGGGCCTACAGATAACTGCATGTGGCCCATTATCACTACACTATATGTAGAAATTTCAGTACAGATTTGGGCTTGTTGCTGTACTTAAGTAACTGAGCTGAGAAACTTTGGTGTGAAGTCATATCTATTTCCATGTATATCGTTATAAATTACACTGGGGGGAACTATATCCCCTGTATAATACACATTATTAATGCCATTAATAAATATGTAAAGGTCAATTATATCCTTAAAAATAAATGCCAGTATGTTAGCATTGAAACGGACACTATATATAGCATTAGATGCATGTACCCTGCGTAGAAACAGGCAACTCTTAGGTCACTTCTAATATTCTATTATCTACAGTGGGTACATAGGGCTACAATTGTGAATGATTTGTGTATATGTGGATTACTTTATGAATGCTGTAGATAGCAAGATTAGTTCTGAAGGATTCACACTGGATTGTCCCAATACTTGGTCATTTATGGGAGAACATAGTAGAAAGCATTTGTTGCCTATTTTTGGTGTCCCAAACATGTAAGGGGGAACCAGTAAGCACCCTCCACTCCTAGTCAAAGGCTAGGGGTGCTAGGTTACTATTCTAGGGCCTGATTTAGTTATTCACAACCCTCACTGTACATGGGGGCCAAGAGAAGTCTATGGTGACGTGCCAAGGATTACTGATTGTACCCTGACTGCCCCACAGCGGGGCACATCACTGGACAATCATTTCAGCAGGATGAATGTGGAAGAGAGTTCCCTGACTGCTGGGAGCATTCTTACATCTAAAACATGTCAGATAGCTAAGCAACAAAGAAAACCTAAAAATAAATGGAAACAATTATAAATATACCACAATATGTAGCAGGATGGAGTCTCATAAAATGTCCAGGTAACACCATCCTAAACCAATGCCAGGACTAGGTAATGATACATGATTATAACTCACACCTTCATGTGTCGGTTTAATTTTTACAGTAGAATAATATGTTTAAATATTTAAATAGTCTTCCACTGTGAGACAAATATATTATTCATAACAAGAACTCAGGTAATCCTCCAATACAGGTGTGTCTGACTTCATCTTCAAGATATGGGAGATGTATCTTACCTCCTGTTTAATGGCTACTTCTAAAGGTTCCATTGTTATTATTGTAGGTCATTATTTTTTATATTATCATTACACCCATTTAATGATAAAGAATATATCTCAATTTACTCGTATATACAGCCAGACGTCTTGTCTTACAAGCCCTTTACTGCCAAATCCCCGACCTGACCCTGCCTTGAGATAACTGCATAAACAGACAATGGGGTCAGAGACGGTCAGCAAAAAAGAGTGAAATATAGACAAAATAGCACCCTAAACTAAACAAAATAAAACAGACAGGCACAACAGCATTTTATAGGGAGGATTCAACCTGAAAACATTTAACAGGTATTAAAGGATTGAACATAAATATAGCAAAAGGTTTAGATCTCACGACTTTGTTTACAGAAGAAATATATTCTGTTATGTACAAGAAAAAGTACATTGTAAGGAAAATGTACGTAGCAAATAAGGCGGACACAGGATTATATAACTAGATAATCCTTTGTCCGCTTTATTCCTGTTATTATATTTTATGATCTTTTATTATTTTTGTATTATGATGGTTTTCTATTAAATATCTTTTTATTACAAATCACTGTTGTGGCCGTTTTATATTTAAATACACCTGCCTAGCACCCCTTGACTTTTTATTCTACAATGAAGAATGTTTTCCGAGAACCATTACCAGGAAAAGTTTCAAAGAGGGTGAGAGCATACTGGGTAACAGAAGCACCCACCAGAATCAGCCCAAGCCCCATAATATTCTTATACAAAAAATTCAAATGTAAAAAGTGTATTTCAAAATATAGTTGACAATATTGATGCCTATTGCGTGCTGCAGGCCAGTAGAGCTATATTGGCAGCAAATACAGACAGCTGAAACACAATCCTGTTCTAATACATTCTTAATGTACATGACAAACATTACTCTGATACCAGCGTCTGAACAGTTGCCCGCATGCCATAGTTATTGCTGTATACTGCCAACAACTAATGCAGGGCAAATGGCTGTGATGATACATGAGATCCATAGCTAGATAGAGTTTCTAATGCTGGCGAGCATACAGGGAAGTTCTATTATTGCTGAATCATTGGAAGTGCACTTTAGAACAACTATACATCAATAAGCAGTGGAAATGTTTGTCCAGAGGACTAGTGGACCTCCACATGTAAGGTACACCACTGTGCTACCCCATGAAGAAGACCATGCTCAGGGCTAAAGGGTGTGTCGGGTTTTCAGTGTGTCTATCTGCTGCTAGCAGAGAGGGCCAGCATTTCATCATCATCACCATTTATTTATATAGCGCCACTGATTGCCCCATTGGAGCTTACAGTCTAAATACCCTAACATACACACACAGACACACACACAGACTAGGGTCAATTTTGATAGCAGCAAATTAACCTACCAGTATGTTTTTGGAGTGTGGGAGGAAAGTGGAGCCCCCGGAGGAAACCCACGCAAACACGGGGAGAACATACAAACTCCACACAGATAAGGCCATGGTCAGGAATTGAACTCATGACCCCAACGCTGTGAGGCAGAAGTGCTAACCACTGAGCCACCGTGCTGCCGCATTGACCTCATTGAATGTAGAGAATGCATACGAAGAATAAAATCTCATTTACAATGACACTTTGATAACTTAATTCCTGCAGATGACTAACTTGGTTTCTGAACCCTGTGAGTCTGGTCTGAGGGATATTTTAATAGAATCCTGACAAAGATCTTACCCGCAGAAGTTTCTGTGCTCTGATGATATATCTGATAAATAGATATTAGTGTTACACACTATTACATTGTAAACGCGGAGCCATTCGGTGGAAACAGAATTATTCACTGTTTGAATATCTCTTAATCACCACCATTCAGACCGTTTCTTCTCTCCCACTGCAGCAGTCACTGTCAACCTTCTATATGGTCAGGGATTTGTGTTTGTGCGATTTTAAAATGGCTCAAAGTAGATTGTAACCTCTTTTGTCCGATGTTCACCTCATAAGTTATATTTCATAGCCAGAATTTGCTAAACAATGCACTTAAGCGATGCAGTTATTCGAGTATTAGCAAGTGCTGCCACATTAAATAAAAGCAACATTTTTTCACATCAGTCTAGAGTTTTAATGCCAAGGAGAAAAGCTATCTGCAAAGATGTGGGAGATGTAATTGTGGCCATCAGTGTGGAAAGGGTTATAAGGCCGTTTCCAAGCAATATGAAATCCATCATTCTACAGCTACAACGATTATGTATAAATAAGGCAGGAGCACTGTATAAATAAATACACTTCAACATGAAAAATGTTGTAATGAAAAATGGGGCAAATTTGCTCAAATACAATGTAAGGGACAGACATAACCAATCATATTGTAGCTTTCATTTATCTAGTCCATTCTAGAAAATGATAACTAGAATATTATTGGTTGATATGGGCAACACCTCCACTTTTGCTTTTGAGAAGGTTTGATACATTTATCCATGAAAGTCATAAAATGGTTATTTCAAGTTGTTACTAAAGGTGGCACTACAATTACTGAATCGTGTGGTGTACTTATATTACTGATATATATTATAAATACAAGACGATAAATATACTCACACTTTGTGCTCTGAAATGCTAGAGGAGCTAGTATTTCCGGTCTGGATGAGAAATCAAAGCACCTGTAATCTTTATTCCCCTCTCTATTCCTGCCATCTCCTATATGAAATAGAATAGAAATGAAATAAACAACAGAAAAATGTTGTATTCAATGTCACTTGAGCTACATAACCATTTTGGGAGCCAAATAAACGAGTTTACCCTGAATCATCAAGCTCAGAGGAACAAATAAATACAGATGGACACAGAGTCTGTTGTAAGCATGCAGTTTTATATTTGGTTTGTATTTCAGTCTAAAAGACTATACATTATTGTACTCTACCAAAAGTACATAATAAAATGAACAGAAAAGACATTAGAACTGTGGTACAAGAAGGACGTGTAAATAAAAAGAATTTAGATCACCAAAGACATTATTATTCATATTATAGCTTCTTCAAGCTGTACTCTGTGTTAAAAACGAGGAACGTTCATTCCACATATTGCAGTTCGTTAAGCTGACCAACTCACGCCAAAGTCTTCCCTTTCTTGACACTCCTACACTAAATATGAACATGACCTCAGTCTGGATTTCAACAAGGGTTGAATCTTAACTGGTTTAAAAGGCAGTGCTCCCCAAGCATATCCACTAAATATATAAGGAATCACCTGCCACAAGTTGGAGAGGGAGATAATATACAATAAGAAATTGGTATTTTGGTTTGAAATCAGTAACACCTAAACCTGATGTTTTATCGGACGCCAGATAAGAAAGGGTGATAAAAGAAAATAGGCAATTTGTCTGGGGGTTATTTTGTTTCTGTATTAACTGATGCAATATATGAACTAACAAGTTTATCCCTCTTGTCTCTCTTTTGCTGTATTTTGTCCGTTTCATGGTGCCTTTACCCATCCCATTGCCGTTCCTATACTTGTCGTCATTTATGTTACCAAACTTTGGTTTACATTCTGATGAAATATTGTTGGTGCTAATGTGACCGTGTTTTATTATTTTGTTGCTGTTGTATTTGTTTTGTGTGTGTCCCTACTGGACCCCCCCTTACTGTGGAGTTGTATCTTCCCACAACCCCCAATCTTACCTGTTTCATTTGGTTTATGTACGACCCCTTCAATCACGTGTTGGCAACATTCTGCAGTTGAAGTCTGCTCACCTGTGTGTGTTGAGGTTCCTTCTGGGACGGAGGCCGTGCAAGGACACAACATGACATTATTGTGCATCTCCTGCATGCAGAGGGAGGAAGTTTTCGCCATCACCAGTGTTGAGTGGTACTATCAACCCAACAATGGAAACCGTTCACTTGTATGTATTTTGCATTAACTTTAAATAATTGTTGCATTAACCACTAACAACTATGATTAGTTCATTAGTGTTGAGGAAGGCTTTGCAGGGCTTCAAATACTTTTTTTCAAAGGTATTATTAGTAATCTGAATAGAAAAAAACTCATAAGCATGGTTTATTTTGTAGCCCTCAATCCTTCTTTCAAATTCTACTTAAAGAAGCAGCCATTTATGTTGGCTAATGACGAGAATGCCGACTACCAGCTCACTACAAACATCACCGAGTCATAAGTATTTTATCTTAAGGAAGAGACATTTCCCATAACAACCAGGGGAAAACTAATAGAACAATGAGACAGTTACCTCTCAAGGGCCACATGGAAATAAAACAAATTACATGGGGTGTATTTTGAAAGATGTTATTAAAGCTACAGGAATATAATGTTAAAATATATTAAAAGGTAACAGTAGCCTTCAAACATTGTACAGTATTTGCTTTATATAATCAGAATGACACAGTTTTCCTACTAAATTGTAACAGCTCACAAATTTTCTGCCTTGTCACTGTCTAGATCTACGAGTTCATTGAGGGAAAACACAGTGAACCTAAAAGCCCATTCAAAGGTCGTCTACAGTGGAGTGGGAGCAAAGATCTACAGGATGTGTCCCTTATATTGCACAATGTAACAATTGCTGATTCTGGGCGATTTTTATGTGCCGTTAACCGCACGCTCCATTTCGAGGCTCACCAACATTCTATTCAAAGCAACATAGAAATCAATCTCATTGTCACTGAAGTAGGTAAGAAAGGTTTGCTGTTGTAAACAGCTTATTGCTAATTTATGTCCTTCTTTTGTTTCTACGTCTGATTGTATTTTGCAGAATTTGTTCTACCGCCTGCCCGGCACTGCGGAGTTTTATAAATAAACCACACAGATGATTTAATAGTCTCACAGCTGGCTACTGCCATGACTGGGGAATGGATAGTATACATTCAGGACCCTATGTAACTTAATACTCTGATGTAGAGATTTCAGTGGTTATATTTAGTATACAGCTCCATTTTATGTCAGACATGACTATAACAGGAGTTCTATTACCATGACAAAGAAGTATTAGGTGCACAGGACATACTGATTGAATGGAAAAAAAGATACAAAAAGAAGCATCCAGTTAGCAAACTTATTGTTAAATGTCTGTGCTGAAAAGAATCTCAGCTGATCCAGTCTGTGTATGCTGTATTTATTAAGTGGGTACAAACAAAAAGTAGTTCCCCAGTTAGGGGTGTGGATTGGGCTGGGCGATGGGGAGTCCACCCCAATCCCTCTGTTGTCTCTAGATCTTCCACTAATGAGAACACCAATCATCAATGGAGTGCAAGAGTCAGATGATGGCAAAGAGAGAGCTTTGTTGTAAAAGGCTGATTGTTTACTTAAGTCCACATTCCTCACATTTTGCTACTTATTTAGACTATGGTTCCCCCCCTACTCTTACCAGCATTTGACTTACTGAGGCATCGGTGTGGAGTATAACCCGAACAGCAGGTAAGCCTGAGATTTGGTTGTCGGTGGAAGCTGGACCCTTCGGACAATATCCTGGATTACACGTTCTTTAAAAGAAGATCGGAATCATGGCCTAATATTTGTTGAGACTCAGAGCCAGCTGGTGATTTCCATGGCACTTACAACACCAATTGACTTTGACACATAATTTATCAAGAACAATAATGAGTCCTTTGTTATAACAATACATCATAGTCTAGAAAAAGATTTGAGAAATGTCAATTTTTCATATAAAAGACTAAAAAACAAGTCTATAAACTTGTGATGATTTTGTCTCTCTTGGGAGTAGGCTACCTTTGGCTTATCTATAAAGATATGAATTGGCCAAAGTCCAGTGATTAGCGCGGACTCCCTTTGACATCCATGATATTTTTTGTGCCAGTACCGGTTCCATTGGTCTGACTGTTGCTGTCGGAAGCTGTACTCAATGAGCAGTCAGACTCGTGAGACGAGTAGGTGGTGATGAATTTAATTATAAAGTTGCTGAGAGGGTTTAGAAACTTAACCATGGAAACAAATGCATTCAGCAAGAGGGCAAGCTGTGATTTCAGTGAAAGGGAAAAGAAACATTTTCTTGGCGGCTTTGACTCTTGTTTCCTGAGTGCACGTCACCCTGAACACACCACGTTAATGGTATAAATCAAAAATACCAAAATAAAGAACATTGTTATTGCACAACAAGTTACTTACTTTTGACTAGACAACGGAGTGTGCGTATGTGTGCTTGACTGACCGTGATGGAAAGGTCTTTACACCGCGACCAATTCCTGTTGTTTTAATGACAGCTGAGCGCCAAATACTGAGCTTAGACTACAATCTTTTCAAACTCACTCGATGCATGTCCGCTAAAATCTACAGCTCACAAGTAGAAACAACTTTAACATTTGTTATTTATTCATTTCAACAGGGAGATAGCCCATATGATATAACTCATTGGTCTGAAATACAAAATAAACAAGTTTCCTTTTTAATAAAATCATAATTACAATGAATATCAGGGATACAAATATAAGTTACACTGCAAATTGTGACTCAATACTTCATAAGACTACAAAAAAAATATATCAAACAAACATTGAAGATACTGACGCACACAAACAGAAAAGAAATTATGGAAATATTTTATTGTTCAGGAAAAGTAAAACATCCACTGCAGAGACTTGATAAAACGCAGAGAAATATTGGATAGAAAATAGTTTTACATTTTATTGGGCCATTATTTGAAAGAAGTTTGAAAAAAGTTTGTTTTTATTCCAACAGAGAATGAAGACTTTACTTCTGTCCTCTCCGAAATCATGATGTATATTCTCCTGGCTTTTCTCACCTTATGGCTTCTGATAGAAGTTGTGTATTGCTACAGAAAGATCTCCAAGGCTGAAGAAATTACTCAGGAAAGTGTGTAAGTGTTGACCTCCCTTCTAGCTTTTGAAATCGAAAAGCAATATACATTCCAATAAAAGTGTATAAATGACTGTTGGCCAACTTTAATGTAGCCTTACAGAAAGATTTGTCTGGGCAATGGAACTGCAATTTAAGCTAAATTGCTCAGAATTTGCCCATCCTGTGTGTGCCCATGTACACACAGGATAGAATGTATAAGCTGTAAAACAAATTAAGTAATTAATGTTGAGTTAGAATTCAAAGCAGTACGAGCATCTTGCAGGTAGGATCTTCACTGATCATTCTTTCCACAGCACCGATTATCTAGCAATACCTTCAGAGAACAAGGAGAACTGTTCCGTTCCAGTGGAGGAGTAAGGAAACCAGGGGATGTGAACACACAGAGGTACGTTTCAGTAAGGTGGTTATAATGTACTATGGAAATGTTACTAGTGAATAAGGTATGAATCCTGTCAGTGGGCATGAGGACTTAATCTATTGTGTCAACTCAGAAACTGGAGATATAAGCAGGGATTGCAGGGAAATAGTAGGAATATATCTGCACATACATCACCTTAATGTTCCTTTTGTCTATAGACATTAGGGGGTAAATGTATCAATGTCCGGATTCTTCAACTCCGGCGAGATCGGCGTCTTCAGCGCTTAAATTTAAAGCGGCGCTGCCTTGTAAAGGTAAGTTTCCCTTTACAAGGCAGCGCCGCTTTAAATTTAAGCGCTGAAGACGCCGATCTCGCTGGAGTTGAAGAATCCGGACATTGATACATTTACCCCTAGATGTTCAATGTTATTCTGTAGACATAAAATACAGTGGATATTGGTGTAAAAAGTTAAATATTTTAATTAGATTTAATTTGACATAATTCCATAACAATTAGTGATACGAAGTGTTGATCAGCTGCAATGAAAGCCATTTGTAATGTGACTAGTCATTGTTCGATTGGTACTCTTGCAGTGGAATAATGTGATTGTGACTTCTGACTGTTTGGCAGCACTTGCACTAAAGTTGGGACACTGACAGCGTGAGCCCTTGCACAGCAGTCTTTTCTCTCAATCATATCAACATCATTCATATAAGTAAAAGGTGCTAGTAATTACGTTGATTTGCCTTAAAGGGGTTGTACACAACAGTGATGATTGACAGCTATAAAGCTTTGGATCATTTAGTGCTGTCGATGGTGACATTTGCTTGGCTGTGAGCAGCTCTAGCTTCTATGGGAATAGATACTCTTACTGGCATTTTCCAGCTAAACATTTTCAAAACCATCTGACAACCCCGACGTTTTCAAATCTCTACAATGGAGATTACAATTAACAAGTTCAGTGTATGACCTTCATTTAATATACCTATAGATTTCCTACACTTATAGGAGGCTCCTATAAGTACTGCTTTGTACTGTTAGAGGACCCTGCTCCTCCCTGTATGTAACGCTCAGTCTGTGGCTGCCTGCTTCCCTCGATTCCCCTCCTCATATCATATTATTATCCTGATAACACAATCACAAGAGTGCACAAGTCACTGCCTCACACTACGTTGGCATGCTCGTTTCTTGATATAGCTTGTTGCGGTGAGCATTCCACTGATCTGATTGACTAGAGGCTGTTCTATCTCACCCACTTCAAAACTGAGGACACTGTGAGCGAGCAGAAGTTGAACATGTGGTGCTCAGACTTTAGCAACGCACCTTAAAGAGAACAAATTTTAAAACCAGCTTTCAGTGCCTTCTTAGTCAAAGGACGCCAGTAAAGGAACAAAATGATTACCAAGCTTGTTGCAGCTGCTCCACTAACCAATCATAATGTTCGCAGCTAAAATAGTCCTCTAAATGCCACGGCACTGTGGCATCTCTCTTCCATGGTAAATATGCATTTCCTGGAATATAAACATTTTTATCATACTAAGTACTTCAAGGAAGCTGTTTTTATTACATATCGATTCCACGATAATTCATAGAATGTCTTGTCTTCATTCTCTAGGTGTCCTGAGAAGCGGATAAAGATCAATCTTCTATCAACATACACACCGGAGTTTGCCATATAGACCCCTCTCCTGAGTATCCAAACGATATAGCTCTTTATCCTATAACATCCCCTCTATACCGCCTGATGTACTCTGTAACACTAATCCAATAGCTCATCTCCGTATTGTACAATGTACTGTATGGCTCTCTGAAGAACACACCCAAGCTGGAGAAACACTATTAAGATCCAGAACTTGGATTCTATCATAGCAGAGGTGCCAAAATGTAGAACAGATGAGTGGTCAAAAAATGACTGATTTACAGTTTTTCTTCCCTGACAAGTGGGTACGAAAAACCTTATTTAAAAACATTTCAACACCACATATTTAGCCAGGAAGATGATTCTTTGTATAATGAACTATCAACCTTTGTCACATTGTCTGCACAGTTACAGATTGTGGAGTTGACAGATGACTGGTCTAGTGAAGGTTTGTTGTATCTGACAACTATTTTTAAAACACGGGCAACAATGTAACAGTCCCAGTACACGGCACTTTACACTATATTGTGAATTCACGTACGTAGAATCTGTGACCACACCATCTCTTCGATGGCATGCTGTGATTTTGTGATAATTTCGGCAGACGCTATGTAGATTTTTAAATTATCATGGAGCTATTGGCTGGCACCAAGTTTGTGATCTGTCCATCCTTTTAAAGTTATGAAGTAACAATTTCTTTACTGCACTCACCCGTTGCTTTGTATTATCACAATTTCCTCACTAATGCACCAGGTATCACTGGAGTGAACGGATAGGACTGTGACATTTGTAGAACTGGAGATTATAATTCATGGGGGCGATGTCTTCCTGACACTTTATCGGGTTAGCTGTTACCTGTCTGAGCCACTTTTTAAGATAAATAAAAATGTGGCTTTGCTTTTTTCTTTGAAACAAAAATAGAATGTGTGTAAAAATACATATTTATACAGTGTATTTACCATGTTAAGTAAAGGACAGTTCTAAAGGGAAGACACCGAATTTCTTTGTATGTCTTGTGTTGTTAGCTTACATGAAAAAGCAGCTAAAAACATTCACAGATATATATGTAAAGGCTTCAGTTGGTTAACAGAACTGAAGTTATTTGAGTTGGCTGGGTACACACTACAGTAACTTTCTCCCGATGTGTTATCGATTTTACCAACGACTCAATAAAAAAAAATAAAAAAAGTCCCACTCACCGATTCATGTTTACACACTGTAGACATTTTACTGAAGTTACCTTCAGAACTGTGCTCTTCATCTGTCATAACCATCAGCTGCAAAGATCCTGACTCTGCACCCTCCAGAGAGATCTATGTACACTACCGATAGAGAGTGCACACACACTGCAGAATTGGAACAACATTGTTCCATCGCTGAACAAGATTTTTAGTCCGATTTAAAAATCACATGAAATGATACCAGGTGCTTTGGAATGATAATCATTCATCACTGCAGTGTACACACTAGTGCGATATCGGCCGAACAGTTGTTTAGAGGGTGATTAGCCAGATAATCTTCTGAAATCCGTGATGTGGACACAGCCTTAAAGCTGTAATCATGGAAGGTGGGGGGATAATTTACTACACACAGCAGATTTCCTGTCTGTAATCCAATTGAAGGACAATGATGCAAACCACTTATTGCAGAATCACTGATGACAGAACAATAGGTACATGTCTTACTTTCTCAAGGTGTGGAGCTGAGATATGAACAGAAGAGGTAGGCGTGATTGGATGCTGCCTTTTGCATCAAATGGGCGGGTCAAGATGTATGACGGCATTAATTGCATCAAGCCTCGATCTGCTGAGATGGGTGTGGCTTGATGATGCAATTTGTGTCATCACAGCAAGTCCCCACCCACTTGCAGACAAGCAGGCACTCTTCTAGCTTGGGAAGCGGGTTACAATAGACATTTGTGCTCAGCGGATGAGGAGCTCACGGAGTGGTGTACAGGACAGGGTGTTTGTACAAATCAACACACAAAAAACAGAGTCACATCCCTCATTGGAATACTTATTTTTTATTCGTAGTTGAGTTCTAGCTATTTCACATTGAGATTCGGCTGAGTAGCCATTATATATCTTATTTTACCAGCCCCCCAGGAAACAACGCCCCTGCGCACAGCGCAAAGGATTTTATTTTACAGTTAGAGTTCCCGAATTTCAGAGGCCAGTAACCAATTACCACCATAGAACAACCCGCATGCCCCAAATCATGATTGTAGAGGTCTCTTGACTATAAGGCTGCACAAGTGTAATACGCCTGCGGAAATGGAATTCTCAGCTGCTCCAGCTTTGTCCACAATCAATGTATACGTTGCTATGATCCTCTCTCTTTTATGGGATTCCAGTGCCATTCATCTTTCTATACAAGTGACAGGCTACTCTGATGGGAGCATGCAGGTAATCAGACATGTTCACTGGTTAGTGGATACAGTAACAATCTACCTCCCTCTTTTAACGCTACACCCTCTGCAGACTTGTGTGATTGTGCACAGCACTCGTACTACAACTCCCATGCTCCTCTATCACATGAAAAGGATTCGTGTTGGTCATGCAGTATGACAAATTGACGCAGCCATGGAAACTTTTAGCGATATAACTAGAAGAAAACTTGCAGGCAGCACCAGACGACTTAAAATTACCCTCCATGCATCTTGTAAACAGAATTCACATTCAACCGCTATTTAGTCTCTCTCACTCGCCGTTACCATACAGTGACCTTTCTGTACATCAAGAAAGTTTAAGATTCATAAAAATAGAGTTATTTCAGCAAAAAGCACAATAAGTAATAATATAGATTTAGATTTTTACTTTAGTACATCCTTTTTTAACTTAGAAGTAAAAAGAAAACTTAACAGAAGCAGTTAATGCCCAGACAACCGGCAACGGTGGAGTTATTATCCTACTGCATGAAAGCACCATCCGTACTGCACATAGTTACAGCAGCTTCTTGTACAACACAGGACTTCACTGTATTAACACCAGACGACAAATGCACACAGCTTAGAACCTCGGTGTACGCAAGATTCTACAACAGTCACTTATGGGGAAACCACTTCTCGGTCTGCAAGGCAATGTTACACCGAACTATTGCAAATGTTGAGGTTGTGAATTGCTCTTCCATATCGAGATGTGGAACCAGAGGTTTGGCTACGTAAATGAGGAATGGCACGAAGTTGACATTGGCAGCGATACAATCTGGAAAAATGCCTCTCAGAAAAACTGCTTCACGGTGTATGTCCGTCTCTTTTACTGGAGACATTGGAAGCACCAGTTCAACACTAAACTGTGCTATAAACTCACTGTGCAGGTGTGCGAGAAGTGAATATCCCACCATCACGCAAGTGTCAAAGCAGACTGGCTATTACAAGAAGTAACATTCATTTATATGTGCATGATTCTAGTGTATACAGCTACAGCCAGCACACGCATGACTCGAGTTCGAGCAGAGGAGGAGCCGCCTTGGGGAGGAACAGAGGCAAACTAAGGATTTCTAGAGGGGGGCTTCCAAATATTTGCTTGGGGAAGTATTGTGGCAGTACTTGTAAATGCAGATGTGCAGACATGGCGAGACAGAGGTAACCAAACAAATTAACGACAGAGAGACAAACATAAAGGAGAAATAGAGATAGAGGGAGATTACAGAGACAGACACACAGGAGACACACAAACACGGGGGGAGGAAGGAGTCGGGATTGGGTTGGGGGAAAAGTATAAGTCAAGGCCATGTGCTGCTCACTTGAGTAGAGGTGGGGGCGGGTTCCGTGCTGTTTAAACTTAATAGTTTAATAGGTAAATCGGCATGGAGCAGGGGATCCTATTCCCATCTCTAATTCTCCTACCTCTCTTTGTTCCCCTTTCAGCCTTTGTCTCCCACTCTATGTTGCTCTAAATCACTTAACTCACTCTCCATTCCCTCTCAGTCTTTTCTGTTACGCTGGTCCTGTCACTTTTCTCTTCTCACACGGTAGCTCTCTTCCCTTTCTATAGCGCAGGGACAGCAGCGACCTGACAGATCAGGTCATACAGGGCCATCACAGAAGATACTGAGCGCTGCAGTAATAAGCTGCCCTACCTTTACAACTGTGCTTTATTTTTAAAATAATATAATTAAAATATTTTTTTTAAAAAAGCCTTAAAAGATGGTGACAACTTGGAAGCCTCAGCTGAGCACTGGAGGTGGTGCTTTCAGCAAGGGGAGGGGGTCTGGGAAACTGGAAGCCCCCCCACTAAGTGCGCACCTTGGAAGCTGGTACTGGGAATAGAACAGGGTGAAATACAGTTACACGCCGTTAAGGATGGAAGGTCGTCTTGTCTGGCTCAGATGTGCATCATGTTTCCTGGCAGGAGCTCCCAAAGTGCGATACATATGCAACATGATCTTCCCCATTAACCAGAGTTGCGATGGAACTAGGAGACGTGCTCCAAAATTATACTCGTTACAAATCTATTTCCAACAGTGTAATGTTCATAGCAGAACATATTTCATTCTAATCTGTGAAACCCAAGTATCACACCTACAGCACGGGTGGGTTCTTCCCTGCCAATCATATAATAAAACTTATACCACACACTTGTGCCGTAATTTGAAAATGGCAGACCCATGAGTATACCATAAAATATACACAACTCAATGTTCCATCTCACTTTATGGGGCATCTATAGAACTGCTGAGGACAGGTCATTGGTTCTACGTAAACAGAGAATCAGCATCATCTCGAAAATTGTTTCTCTTCCTTTTTAATCTACAAATCCTTGTACCCACCAATAAGCTTTGCAGACTAGTTTATACATTTGGAACTTAGAATGTTTCAATTTTAAGTTCCACTTGAAGCATTTTCCAATAAATCAATAATGCTGTCTTCATTTCCTCTTTGCCTAAACGAAGTGTTCACATGACGCTTGGAAGATGCGGGAGAGAAAGTGGCGCCCACAAACACTGGCCATTAGATCCATAAGAAAAACCACAGGAACAGACATCTGCCACACTGATATTTTTTGTTTGCATATATTTAATGTACTTTTAAACTTTGACTGTCATATTAATCCCTTTGCTACTGGGGTGATCTTCTCGGCAGTGGAAGTTTGTACCGTCTGGGCTCATTTCCATTGTAGGGCAGAAAATTCTTTCAGTAGCTCTAATTATTCTGAGTGATAATTTGCTGTCTCCTGCAGGTCCAGCCCGACGAACAGAGAACACCAGAAACATTTTAAGAGCTACATAGTTTATACACAACATGCAAATAAGTGCCTTAATACTAATCAGCAGAGAGGTCTCTGCTACGGACAGGGGTCCATTCTGAAACACAAAATCCTATCCCCAAGACAGGGCTCGGTATGTGTGTTGGCATGCAGCATCCTCTTTTTGTTTTTTAGAATAAGTCCTCTCACCCAGATGTGTCAATACAATCCTCCTCCCTCCCTATCCCCAAATAGACAAAAAAAAATATCTGGGTATACAGCCAAGGACAGCAAGCGTTGAGATTGTGTTGCCACAAAAGCGAACCCAAAATAGCAGCATGATTATAAACAAGAGACAAACATAGGGTCACGTTCGGAGCTCCAGCATAAAATGAACCTCGGCACAGCCAGGAAGCTGTACAACAAACAGAGAGGGATGTAAAAGTAAGCCATGCAGAAGTGCAATATTAACTAGGGACAAGGAGCAGAACTAAAGCCAATCGTTTAACCAGTCACTTTGTGCCAATGTATCAATGTCATGGCTCAGACAATGGGGCAGGGTCCACGGGGTCTTACGCCAGGGATGTAAATGCTTAAAGGTGAAGTAAAAAAAGAATAAAGAAAAAAAAAAACAAGTAGAACAAAAAAACAATGTATTCTATGTATATATCTTAATAGAGTGATAAGGCAGGAGTGGCTCTATAACGGTTACAAAACTACCACTCATGATCCTCAGCAAAACTATGATGGCATAGGTGAATATAAAGGAATTCTTGCACTTGCTAAGTATTCATGCAAGGGGAATATAAGTTGCCATTAAAAGATTACATTGTGTATACAAAAGAAAAAAATATCTCTATATTTCATTCATACAATTATTCCCCACATCTAACCGAATAAACAATGCACAATGCAATATTTATATATACTTTAGCATTTTGCACGGCCATCATAAAAATAGATTTGATCTCTTTGGAATTTTCTACAGGGTCAGAGATGTAAGAATGACATTTTATTTTAAATGTGGAAAGCAATAAAGGAGAAAGCTTCAGCGTAATGAAGAAGATACCGGCTATGCGGGGTAGCGCGGGAAGGGGGATAAGTGTTAATTGTTCACAGAACCATGATAATAAATTATTATAAATACAGTAAGTCCAGTGGATCTGCATAACTGTCAGGTATGCGCAGTATCTCTGCCATTCCTACGATCTATGACAGCGCCTACACGTCATACTCATATCTACACTTCTCCTTCATGTAAAGACCAGCCAGGAAGGGGAGCAGCTGAATCCTCCAGCTATCTTTGGAATCGCAGTACTGCTTGCTAAACTTGGAAGAACATTGGGGTTACACGACGCAACGCTTAGTTAACTTGGCCTTGACCAGTTTCTTTCCACGGGTTGACAACAACAACTTGAAGTTCTACAGCAGACAGAGGAATGCGTCCGTGCCAATACTGGAATGCAGATCTGCTCTGAAGGGGCAATGTACTTTTATCAGAGTCCCGTATTACGCACCTGACGCCTCATCACACGGTACAGGCAGCCAGCTACCAAACATAGAATCGTTCTATCCTCATCTCCTCTAAGCAGATATATGGCAGTGTCAACCAAAGCCCGCTGGTTAACTAAAAGCCCTTTCTAAGGGTTCTGGCCATAGCCAGCTCTCTCCTGCGCTGCCAGCTTATCATAGTCTAGAGATTTCCATAGTTTCTAGCAGCATTCCCTTATATACTCAGAGATTTCCTTTTATCTAAACAGACACATTCATAGTTTGACAAACAGTCATTCGAAGGAACTTGCAGCAGCAGCTCCTGTAAGTATTGTCTCCCCCCCGGAGCTCCAAAATGCAATGAGGGACAGGCCAAGGACACGCAGAAATCGGGTAGAAATTTGTCCAACTAAAGACCTCTGTTTTATCAGCATTCACAAATGTATAAACTGGTCACATTGGTAGAATTTGTTTCTGGTGCAGGAAATGTCATATGCATTATGTCATTAACAAGCATAGAACAACTGCAGTGCTCACCAGGGAGATTTCTTTAGTCCCAAATTTGCATCTAAATTTGGCACCGAGTCAACGTCACATAATCATATTAACAGCATCCTGTTGGCATATTCTAACAACGTGGCTTGCCAGCTGCTTCTGGAACCAGAAGTTCAGGCATTCCCTTCTAGCCTCTGGCTGGCAGGGCATATTGGTACTTGTAGTTCCACAACAGCTGAAAAGCCACAGCTAAGCCTGTTCCAACGTGACCATCATTTCCCAATAACACTGCACACTTCGATCTGTCCCCCATTGTATTTAGGAAGAATCACCATTGATTAAACTCACCGAGGTTCAGAAACAAAAAAGGAAAATAAATAATACATTACTAGTCCTTACCACCAAACATTGGTGCGACAGGCTTCCTCCGAGACGATTTAAAGAGAGAAGAGCTGCAGGTACCGCAGCTTATTCCAAACAAGGAATTACATACATTTGAAAAGTAAGACAAATAAATCCCTAATATTCAAGCTTTAAATTACTCAAGAAAAAAAAAAAATTGTTATAAAAACTATCTTCTCCTACGTATATTGCTCCGTATAGGAGACAGGAGGCTTCTCTGATACTGCATTGTCCAGGTTTGTAGACCTATTGCTCGGTGGCAGCAAAGTCTTCACAGATAGGTCCACAAGGAGCTATTGCGCCTCTTGCTCCGTACTCCTCTTCTACTAGCTCTGGGGGTACCTCTCTTTGTCTCCTCAGCACCTATCCACTTGGGGCACCATGGTAGATCTCAGTGGTGCGTTAGAATGACATCGGCAAGGTATGCAGGTGTCGGAGGTAGAGCAATGGCGCAGAATTATACACTGGATTGAGAAAGGTCCTCGTTCCGAGGAAAAAGCTGCGCTATTCTTTCTTCAGAACAACAACGCTGAGAAAATAAGTCAGAAACACCATTCCCAGTATCTCCAGCAGCTGGAGGAAGGACGCCCCCCTCTGTACAGCTGCTCTCTGAAAATTCATTCTAGAATATAAATTTGTATTCATAGTATACATATATATATATATATATATATGTATCTACATATAAATCTTCTCTATACACATATTGCACACTATCTCCCGCCGGCCGCTTCAGGGACCTTCATTGGTACGGTTTGTCGTCCGACTCTGAGACAATATCCCGGGAAACAATTCCATTCTGAAGGTTTATCAAGGAATCTTTCATCTAGAGATGGAAATATAGATTTACATATTAGAGAAAGAGACAGGCAGAAACACAGACTCAGAGACTACGCGTCACACACACACAATGATCACAGGCTAGGTTCTCAAACCCACATTAAATAGGCTTCAATTTCATATGAATGTTTGGATCTTCTCTGTGTGGGTAAAACAAGAGAACAGACTGAGCGATTCCTCACGTACAAGTTACAGCTTTGTAATACCAAGCAACCAATAGGTGGCGCTATTCTACTGTAAACTATGGAGGATACTGTACATAAAAACAACTGGTACAAGCAATTAATATAGCAGCTTGCTTATATAGTTAATTCCAGATATGCAGTGAAATAAGGTTTGTCATGCAGAATAATGTATGTCAAATTGACAGAGCAATTTTTAATGAGTATTCCACTTCCTCTTCTTCACAAACAACCACAGCCACCCCTACAACTCTTAATGTGCAAAGTGGTTCTGATACAGGACAAAAAGCTTAAGTAAGAAAGCATGCTGTGATATCACTGGCAATAACCCTGTGTACGATTCCACTAATCTGCAGTCTGTATAAAACATGCCTGTGTCCTAGGAGACCAAATACACAAGTTCTGGCTACTGGAGAAACACCACTCTCTATGTCTGCGTTCCTTATTGAACAGAACATACAGCATACTGGACAGATTTAAGAATAAACATATCAGTTATATTATTGAACACAGTAAATCAGAAGCCTTGAGAAAAAGCTTAATCTATCCAATAAAAAATATAAAAATTGCTATGTTAAATAGGGCAATAAAAATGTTTATAAAAAAAATTGCATTGATGGTCTGTCCAAAGCTGAAGAATGCGTCAGCGTGTTCTGAGATCACATTTACTATACATAAATGCCCTTTATTGTGACCTCATTTATTGTGGCCGAACTGTGTCCAGAAGTACGAGCCTGGGAGTGGTCGCAAACTCCTGTTCTGTTCTCCAGGGAAGCAGTGTTTCCCATTTACATAGTATGTATCAGAATGGAAGAATTTGACTTATTACGGATTCAGAAATGACCTAATAAACCTTTAATGTGCGAGAAACATTTCACAAAAACAAGTGGTAGAAAACTTAACAGCTAACGGGTCTGATTCATCAAGAAACGCAATTTGCGTTTTTCAAAACCTGACGGAAATTGCACGCACGTATGCTGGTATTCAAGTACAAGAGAATCTCAAGAAATGTTTCCATTTAATTCTGGGTAGAAGTACGCTCTGGCTATACGGTAATTGCTGTATGCAGAAAAACAGTACAGACTGCAGGATATGCGAATCCATATGTGCAATATAAAGCCCTATCAGAACACACGGGAAGAAGAAAATACTAAATACAATGTTTTATATCAAATTAACACTTCAATACCAACATTAATAATAATAAAAAAAAAAGTTAAGTATATATCTACATCAAGATGTTCTAAACTCCCACTGCACATATAATGCAGTTTTTACAATTTATTACTTACAAACACATGTTGTAGCATGCATACGCAACAGACACCATATCACTCAGCACTTACACCTGCCCTGTAGATGGTGCAAGTGATACGTCTAAAAAACACGTACCTGAAAGATGACCAGAGCTTGAATTAGACTAATGTGCGTACGCTCAACCTCGCCCTTACTGTACATCGCCTACTTGCATACGCCCAGTACCCTCCCCTGTTCCGCCCTTCAAATCATAAGCAGTGGTAGCGTCATTTGTGTTTGAACTTTAATTGCATGCAGTTGCCTTTATTGGTGTACAGTCAGTTTCTGAGCACGTGCAGAAAACTTTCATGCGTAATACGGCACATAACAGGACTTACGTCGAAAATGAGTCAGGTGCAACTTGTATGCAAAAAAAATCATGTATTCTACTATTTCCATTGCAATGTGTGGACACTGAAGCCACTGGTTGGCCTATGGTTAATACATAACTCCACAGTACAAACAGCATGTCAGCTCAGTGTACTAAATACCCAGACACTATCATCATCATCATCATCATTTATTTATATAGCGCCACTAATTCCGCAGCGCTGTACAGAGAACTCATTCACATCAGTCCCTGCCCCATTGGAGCTCACAGTCTAAATTCCCTAACATACACACACACACTCACACACACACAGACAGAGAGGGAGAAACTAGGGTCAATTTTTTTTTTATTATTTATTTATTTTTTCTATTGCAGCCAATTAACCTACCAGTATGTTTTTGGAGTGTGGGAGGAAACCGGAGCACCCGGAGGAAACCCACGCAAACACAGGGAGAACATACAAACTCCACACAGATAAGGCCATGGTCGGGAATTGAACTCATGACCCCAATGCTGTGAGGCAGACGTGCTAACCACTACGCCACTGTGCTGCCCATTCACTATTCACAACCAGGGTATACAGCGCTGTGGAGCACTGTGGTGCTTTACAAATCTATGATAATAATAATAATCTGTCTGTGGATGCTGGAAGTCATTACTGCATTATAGACTCTATACTATTCATCACTATACAAAGACAATACAGAGAAACTAAGGTCAATTTGATAACAGCCAATAAACTAGTAGTATGTAGTAGTAACCTACCAGTATGTTTTTGGAGTGTGGGAAGAAACCGGAGCACCCGGAGGAAACCCACGCAAACACGGGGAGAACATACAAACTCCTCACAGATAAGGCCATGGTCGGGAATTGAACTCATGACCCCAGTGCTGTGAGGCAGAAGTACTAACCACTGGTGAACTTTCAGCCTTAATCACAACTGTTTACCACTGAAGTAACTGGACCATAAACTATATGGGGGGAATTCAATTAGCCGCAAAGTGTCTCACGGACGTTCCAGTGACGCTTCGCAGCAGAGATTTGAATAAAATTTAATCCAATTTTCCCTTGTGTCAGCAATGTGAGTGGCGCGATGTCTGTGCACCACATTGCCAGCTATTGAATTGCCCCCTATATGTTCTATTACAGTTCAGCATTTATCATGAACAAAGGTTATCTCTGTAACAGGTGCATTGAATATGCTGAATTGATGGTGTATTTTCTCCATACCTGGTCCAATAACATCACGGATGACTTGATGATCTGCCTCCACTTCTGCAGCTCGGTGTCGTGGTGTTTCTGCTGAGACTCTAACAGCTCCGTCCATTCAGCTTCTGACTGTGGGAGGGGACTGGACACGAGAGAACAAGGTTAGTATGGGTTGTGGAATGGGACCCGTCCCCCAGATTTCACCCCTTTGTATATACCTCTCCTGTAGTCGGAGCCCCTGCCATGTGGTGAGGACTTGGGTGCTGTATTCCAACATCCACAGCTTGTAGAAGAGCATCATATTCAGCATGACCAGCAGCACCAGCCTATAGGAACACAGAGAAGGTGTGAGAGGGGACTGGCTCTAGATCACTGGACAACTACTTGGGCTGCAAATCAATGAAATAACAACCAACCGCTTCAGTGCTTCTATAATAACAATGGTTCAATTAACCCATAACAGCAATCAGATATTACCTTTGATTAATGACAGGTGAATCAGGTAATGTAAATAAATGCTCTGACTGATTGCTATTAGTTACAGCAGAACTGTGATATTAGCGGAGGTGAGTTTTGCTTCTAAATGACATATGTCTTGGTCTTACACTGTACCATCCAGTAATCAGTGAGTGAGTAATTAGGGGAAGGGCCTAAGGCAAACCATCTATCTGGGGAACAATGACTAAAGGCCGTTCTGTTTTATGATGGGGTGGAGGAGAGATAATGCTTACTAATATCTGTGGTATAACAGAGCGAATGTGCAGGTACAGATGGATGACAGAGCAGGAACAAGGAAATGTAAATTATATTCTACTTTCCACTGTTCCTGCTCGGAAAACCGCTTGTTTGTTATTCTGCAGAAACCTCTCCGTTCCCTTGATAAAAAACAGAGTATAGGGGAGACAGGAAGAGTCTATATGCACACAAATATACTGATACTGTATACGGACTAAAGTAACCAATGTCCTACACTAAGAAATGCAGATCTGTCACAGCCGCACAGTCCAAAGGACAGAGAATAATGAACCGAGACCATCAGGGCCTATCACGCCGCCAGGCCACACCCCGCCGTGGTTACACAATTATACACACACACACTCACACAGGTATAACTAGTATATAACGTACACGCAGCTGATCACCAGAAGGAGCTTAGAGATGCTGTGCAGGGGACTGTGCTTCTCCTCAGGAACGTGTCTTGTCTGTGTGGATCCTAGAAGGAAGCAAATAAAAGTTTTACTAAACGAGACGATAAACTTTAAGGGAGCGCAGGAAAAGATACAGACTAAATAAATAGTAAACCCCCCCAAAATTTCTGAAAACAGTAATTTGGAAATCTTTTCACACACGCTATTGCTTTTGGCGATTTTAACACATAAGAATATAATTATAAATATCATAATATAATTTTAACTACCACCAAACTAGCAAAATGCTACCAGTCTTATTTTGTGTGGAAACCAGCAACCGTTTTCTGGCTTTGTAAAATATGTCCTTGCTGAATGGAGAGCAGACTGCAGTGACGGCTCTGTGTGCAATGATTGTGCCAGAAAACTACATCTACCTTTATGCATTGCAGCAGCACTAAACAGTATCTGGAACGTCCCAGTAATATCATCCCCAAACTGTGCGGAGTCTAGTTGGATCAGCTCTGGTTGAAGTGCTGGCTGCACTGAAGCTGACTACTATGAAGAAGGACCCGAGAATGAAGTATGAAATGAGAGGGGGCAGGTCAGACAATCCTAAATCTTTATAGCGGTTCCCCAGAAACAGAACGACTCCACAAGTGGCCAACAGTGGCATTATCTCCTAAGCTAAAGCACACAGGTACAGCTAGGGATTCAACTCAGAACAATCACTAAAAAGCAACATTTCTTGTTTGTCGTCTTGAAACTCAGTTTTTTTGTTTGTGCTGTGTCCGGCATTTGTAGATATACCTCTGCCTAATCCCTATCCCCATGCTAAGAGATAATTAATGCATTTGCTCCAGGCCTCACAAAGTAATGACTACGTACATTTCTAAGCCACGTTCAAAATACTTCTGACATGATTGAAAAACAGTATTTTAGAACATGACGCAACAAGGATTGAAAAAAGAAAAAGGAAGATGTAATGACTTTTCCAGAACACTTTCCACCTTTAGCGTGTGAAAGACTGCCTGTAAAGCTTCCCATGTTCTAAGATGGAGCATAGAGCAGAACTGAAGCAGCAAAGATGGGGGACAGGAATAAAAACACATCCTGACTCATTAAAGGGCCCCTAAACCTATCGGCTGCTCTATAGAAAGAGGTGACTTATACCGTACACAAAGACATATGTAAAGGCTTCAGCAGCTTATCAGAACCCTTAGGAAGATACATGATATTTATATGACTTGAGTTTTGATCATACTGAAGTATTTCACACACATATGTGGCTCTTTCCATCTGACAAATCCTAGACACCTCTCTGTTTAAGCCTGAAGTTCTATTCGTGACCACACCATGGTATAACTAAACAGATACCCATGAGGATTTCATAGCAACGCACCACCCATGAAAAGCACAGTGTGGTTAGAGAGGGGATTTATTGGGGACAAAATGAATCTTATGGAAATTTTAAGAACATCAGTTATCAACCAAACACCGAACCACGAGTCACAAAGATGATTCACAGGCGCAATTTGGAACCTGGCTGAATAAATGATTAGAAGCCCTGGACTCTTGTATCAGAGCCGTAACTTAGAATTCTAGCGCCTGGAGCGAGAAAAACAAATGCCCCCCCCCCCCCCCCCCCCCCAGTCCTCAATTTTAACCAAATTAACCTAAAATATTCCTAAATTGCGCCCCACTTCAGCGTTGGGCCCTGGGCGGGCGCCCCTGTCGCACAGCCCTAGTTCCGACCCTGTCTTGTATCTTGTAATACAATAAGGACATTAGAGGAGACTGACAGGAGACAGGCTAGGACTGGGGAAAGCTGGGACTAAAAATAGGGTGGTCAGAAGAAATTAGACTTGAGAAGATAAAGGCAGATGATTGACAAAGCGTGTGGTATAATGTGTTGGGCACTGCTGGGTATAAGGTGTTGGGCACTGCTGGGCATAATATTCTGATTATTAGGAATTTACATTATATTACCGAACATTTTGGACAAATATGTGAGGTGTGATTAGCAGTTTGCACCTTTAGTATACTGTGCCGCACATGAATGGATATACACAAACCCCATTAACGTCACAACAACCAATTTGCATTGCCCCACCCACCAACGTGCATGGCCATAACATATCAAGCGGTTCACAAACTTTTCTTTACAAAATTTCTAGATAATAACTTTTGTGCCTCTGACCATACAATCAGAGGAACGCATCCAGGCCTGCTGTACATACAATGTTAGACAGCGTAGTTTACATCATGGCGCTGGAATTTTTACATACATGTTTGTGACATGACACAAGATGCATTATCGCATTATATTATTATGTTTAATAGTTTCATACTGCCAGGAAGTGTTATTTGTAAAACATTTTGATTATTAAGTAACTCCAAGAAACATCTCCCTCTAAGTGGCATCTAGCACTAGACAGTTAGATTCCTCTGACCTGCTACATGTCTGACGCGGTGCTGCCTCTCCTCATCGGTTGGTGTGGTGACCGGGCTCAGAACCTCCTGTAAATGCGGAATGCGCAGATGAGCATGGGGGCGCTTCCTGCGTCGTGTGGAGGTGATCTTGGAGCTCTTGTCTTTGGGGGACTGCCGGTGAAGGTCAGACAGGTATGCAGTCTCTGCTTTGGTCAGTTCATTCTCTGAAAACAGAATGGGAAACCCCAGTTACCTTACCCATAACTATACACTAATGGCATTGTACTAATTATTACCCCTGGCTTGCTAAACTAAAACTCACAGGTGGGAATTCAATTGGCCGCGTTACTGCCGAAAGTAACGCTGCCTGCGTTCTATTACCATTAATATGGTCATTATAACCCGGATTTCTGCTCAGGGGCAGCGTTAAAAATTATTGTGCTACAGTAATGTAACGCACTATTACCGTAGTAACGGTAATAGTGTACTGGCAGCTTTACTTTCGGCAGTAACGCCACCAATTGAATTAACCCCACAGAATCCTCAGGAAGTTTATACTGGATATAAAATACATAATTCTGAAGTGTATCTGTCCCCTATACACTGTGGAGGCAGACGCTGATCCTCTATACATGATGATGCATTATCTCCCCAGGAAGCACTGCCATCACGAAGGCATGAGGTACTTTACTGATTCTCAATGTTCATGATAATGCAGCCTATCCAGTCGCTGGGAACCAGCGACATCCCTCAGGCATGAGAATGCAGCCTATCCAGTTGTTGGGAACCAGTGACATCCCTCAGGCATGAGAATGCAGCCTATCCAGTTGCTGGGAACCAGTGACATCACTCAGGCATGAGAATGCAGCCTATCCAGTCGCTGGGAACCAGTGACATCACTCAGGCATGAGAAAGCAGTCTATCCTGTCACTAAGAACTAGTGATATCACAGAGATATATTGAGCCTCATGTCTCATTCATGTCATTAGTTCCTAGTTAAATAAAAAGTTGCAATCTCATGATTACTTTAATTCAGCCCAGAAACTAGATGAACAATCAACAGATATGTAACATATTATGGAGATAGCACTCTAAATAGTATGTAAATATGGATCACTTCTGTATCTGTTGCCACACAGACATTGTATTAAAGAGGTTCTACTGCTGAGAATGTAATGAAATAATGAATATGCTTCTAGTAATAATAGGAGCAGAATTAGGGAAAAAGGTTTCATCTTCAGCAGCAACTGCAAACTGCCAACTGCTAGCATAAATGTGTCCTTGCTGCTGTATGTCAGACGGACCGTCCTCATATGAAGCAGAGACACTTCCCATGGCTCACACTGTAGAGAGGTCTCTGTAGGGGCGCAGTCTACACAGGAGGACTTTTTGGGTAAGCAGATAGTAAATAGGGAAAATGTGATGCCTGTGTTGGTAATAAGGTATTTACCCAGCAACGAGACAAGGAAGACAGAGGACAAATGATCTATTAAATATTTACTCAGTGGTATGAGGGGCAGAGGGTTGTGGGGCTCAGGGGTGTAAGTGAAAAAGGCTGGATAAACTTAGGGTTGCAGGAGTCGGAAGGTTCACTATTTCGGAAAGAGGAAGACAATTAACCTGCAGATGATCTTAGCTTATTGGGTTGTGCGCGCCCTCCTACAACATGCACGAAATACGCTTTATCTTTTCTAGCTTCCTGCTGCGCTTTTCAGCCATGTATTCATATGAACAGAGGTGTTTATTTTAATTGGCATGGCCACACACAGAATTGTATCCAATGCGCAGAGCACATATGAGTGTGTTTTATTCCAGGACTACAAACAAAATAGCAATGTATTTATTTAAAGTTGCAAATGTATGTGTACTAGCCAATAAATAAAACAATCTGCAGACGGAATGTCAGTTCTCCGCGCCATCATATCTGTGATCGCCTGAGTAAACAGAAATAATAGTGTAACGATTATTATAGGGCGGGTGGGGCTGGGGTGTCGGCTAATAATTACTTTTCTTTGGAGAGCCCTTTTGAACTCTGTAGCAATTATTAGAGATAAGCACGGAAACAAAAACTAACCCAAGTGGTGGAAATATTCATCAAGACCGCTCCAGAAGTTTTTCTCAATAAATGTTTTGACAAGTCCCCACGGCTGTTTCCGGTAACGCAGCTCCGTCGATATCCTGTAAAACAAAAATAAAGAGCAAGTTAAATGAATGGCGGATATTTTGCAGTCACCGAAACACGCACAAACGTCTCTCATTTGGCTATACCTTAACCGGCTTTTGTTTCGTGCCACTCTGGTCAGCGTGTAGCGATTGATGGTGTAGAAGTAATCATGGTAAGGTATATCGTGTGTCAGTACCTCTGCGTCAATCACGTAACATTCACTCTCCTGACTGGCCTTGTAGAGCGTCTGAAATACAGAAGAACCAAAGATCAAAGAAGGTGGAATCACATCCCTGGCAAACAGGCGTAAACATCGTATCTCATTGGCCAGGAGGAAGAACTCATTTGGATCTAAATACAACCAATAAACATGAATGGCTCACCTGAGTCTCCGTCACGGTTGCAGACTTAGGTGCCAGAGGATTAGTTAGTGCAATGGTGTATAATATAACACGGGTCTGGTTTCCATTTTCCTCCTTCTTCCATGGATGAAATATAACTTCTGGCAGTAAAAACAGAAAAGTATGAGGCGCTCTAAAACTGTAGAAGACAACGACATATATTGTACTGGGATAACTGTTTAGAAAGACGGAAAACCAAGCAGGGTCGTAGAAAATAGACAACATGAAAGATCCCTGCTGATGGAGATCTAGACCACCACCCAACCCCCAGCAACGAGCGTCTCACCCGTGAACCGCCTCTGCTCCATGAAGTCTCTTTGGAACTGAGATTCGCTGAAGAGGAGGCTGAACAGTTTGTCCACGCTGAAGCTGAATACCTCATTGATGTACAGCCGACCATTCAGGTCTTCATAGAACGCTTGGACTTCACCTGTGTCAGGAATAAAATTCTTAATGATTGTGCAGCTCAACATCCCCCTGCCCCAATAGCCACAAGCTCCATCAGTATTCCTCATCTTCCTCATCAGATTCAACAGAATCATTCCCTTCTTACGTTGACTGTTCTCTATATACATTCTCTTGTCCTATATATCATTCGTATTTTATCCTGTTTACACCAACTAGCATGTTGCTTTTCCATCCTCTCTCTGTCATCTACATATCAATCTATATCGTGCACGCACCTTCATCATGGGTGTCTGAGGAGTCGCTGAGCTCAGTAGGTAAATCTTCATTGTCATTGAAGTCCAGGGACGGAGACGTGACGGGTGGGAGAAGCTCCACCTTTTGCTCCTCGATGCTTGCAAACAACATCTCCCTCTCTAACGAGCTGTCAAGGTCATCCAGGATGCCACCATCAAACTGATGAAAGAGACAGGATTATTCTTAGGACAAATCGTTTGGATTGGAGGTGGAATTCCTACAACGTCTCATCTCAGGGCTTTTACTGGGAATCAGCTAGAAAAATAATAAAACATTTATAACTATAATATATTGTAGTACTTTCTGGGCAAATTTCAAAATTAAATGAAACAAATCAAACAACTTTATCTCTGACCGCCCAATATTGTAGGTATAAATAAAAAATAGACATCTGCACTTACAACTAGGGTAATGCCCTACTTACAGTTTTATGTATCCTATACTATAATAAAGGAAGAGATTCAACCACATCTGTTACTGTTCTGTCCAAAGTAACATCTGGAGCTTCAATAGCTACCATCCACGTTCTTGCCCAATTCTAAGAATCCAAACGGATTTTGTAACACTTTTACAGTAGTGAGCAAACAAGCAGTATGTTACCAGTACAGGAACATTCCGTGTTGCCAATTCCTTCTCCCGGCCAGGACTCGTTAAACCTCTATTGTGTCTTACAGTAAGGAGCAATCAAACAACAGGTTAATAGTACAGTAAAATAAAAGCACTGTACACCACCTGTGCTGGATTTACAGAGCATTGGACATGAAACGTACTTCACGATGTACATTCACAGACATTCAGCACAACAGTCATTCAGTTCTGCTAAATCGTTGTCCCGGCCCTGACTCTTGTGACATCGCTATTGTGTCTTGGTGTATGTACCGGTATGCAGGAATTGTACGTACTGCAGGGGCCTCGCTGCTGGTGGTGGAGGTCAGATTACTGCTTGTAAGAGACGGGTCCTGGAGGTTGCAATTTGTTTCTGGTTTGAGGTCGCTGCTACTTTTAGAGGAATTGTCATTAACTTCCACATCCTCCACTGGAATTTCTTCACAATAACTAAGAAAACAACACAGTTATAGCTAAGCAACTAAGCAGCATTGTGACCTTTCTGGAGCCTCGAAGCAGATTCATCTGTAACCCAGGCACCCACCCCATCGTGTTGAAGTCGTCATCCGGTGGGACATAGTCCTCGTCGTCGCTCGTAAGGCCCAGCTCGTTGCCGTAGCACTGGTGGACGAAATGCCAGAGCTCCTTCGGACACAGCGGCTGCAGAGAGCGGAGAATCCGGTACAGGTGTAAGAATCAGGATAAAGGGAGGCTATATATTTTTGGTAAAGAAAAAGTGAACGATTAAGAGGGCTACCTTTTCAAGCAAAGCATTCTGCCAAAGCCGGAACATCATCATGTAGGTTCGATCTCGAGCCCCGAATGAAGTGAAAAAGTGCTGTAAAAAGACTGACGCATTAGGACAGGAGGGGGTATCTCTAGGTCAGTATTGCTCAGCATGTGAGCCAATATGGGTCATCAAATGGGCATTTACAAACTGGAAAAATGTAGGCCCAGGACACAAATGACGATACCATGAAGGGGAAGGTGCAATAAAGAGCTTCCCAATGTCCCCTCACTCTTAGGAGAAAAGTGGACATCGACGGGAAGACATTACACTCTTCACTATGTGCCACTAAGGAACAGAGCAATTCTCTAGGAGCAGCTGGAGAAAGAGGAAGGTGGATGACCCCTAGGTATGACCTGGGCAGACAGCTGTCCATAAAGACATGATCATGTTGGTGTCACATGCAGTGTCTAGGATAGATATACAGGGGCCAGACGTTTTGTCATCTCACCTTCTCAGTGTCAGTGCAAAGCTGAATTGCATTTGGAATGAGTCTGGCTGTCTTCTCTTTAGTCATTGAGCAGATATCTTTCAAACGTACCGTCAGCTGCAAAACACAGGCTCATTAGTAGACTAGATACATACGACAATCATTATTTAGACATTTACACATTTCTTTCAGAACAGAAAATAATACAAAATGTTATTTTCTTAGTCATTTACAGCAAAATACAGATATTTTTACACCAAATGATATGGGGTCTTGGTAAACTAAAAATACTTTTAAAACTTAGTTATAAAAACAAAAATATTTGATAGAATTGTCATTTCCTCTGTAGAGCGCACTGTAATGCAGTCCTGTAACTAAACCAGGAAATGGGAAGTGACTTTTCTACAGGGAGACAATAAATATTAACTGTTAACATCATTATTCAAGTTAATAACACAGTTACCTGTGTCTACTCCCTACTCTCCCTACCTACTGATCACAATCTACAATCTACTTGGGACATATATACAAGGACATGGAGATGTACTAATTCCTTATTACATGATTCTTTAGTGGGAGATCCATTTATCTCCATCCTATTATGGACTTAGAAACATTATGACCATTAAGTACACTGAGGGTCTTGATACAAAATATTTTTTATCTTATCACGTTTCTAACTTTTCCTATTTGAAATATTTTACAGAATAGGGAATAATTTACAATTTCTAAATAAAAGTTATTAAGTTTCCCAAGTGCACCTAGTATTTATCAGTTGTTAGGATTCCCCCCCATTCCACCTCCATATTCTTCATTAATAACACAGGGAACTTCTTTGGAGATCAATCATATCTGTAGTCTGTGCCATTATTATCCTCCATTCTTCAAATAAACCAGGAAATGAAAAAACACCTTTATTCCTGAGTCATATATTCATATTTGTGAGAGAGATAACTGAGCTATTTAAACTGTTTTACAACCTCTGCTTATGACTAAGGATGTTACGTTGGTGACTGTCACAGTGAGTGGAACCACGCTCTTTATACTGATAGCGAAGGGACTTATCTCACAGAAATGCTTTGCTGTGCTGTCCTAAATGTAAACATACTGTAGAATGAATTGCTGCTAAGAGAGCAGATTGCTTATAGACGTTTACACGTCAGTGTCTTTGGCAGAAATCCGGAAGCATGCAATGAATGCAAGATAGTACAGATCACCAACTTGGCTAAGTACATCTACATATATCTGTGCTGACAGTCATTTAACATGAAGGACAATCTGTGACAGAGAGGTTATAGAAGGCACTGACCAGGGTCTCCCAGCGGAAGATGTTGCTGTAGAAACAGATCCAGTTCTCAGACAGGTAGAGGCGGCCCTGCAGTAATATATCCCTCTGCAGAGCACAGGAGTAATCTACAAGTACACAGACACATAGCAGGGTGAGCGTCAACAGGTCAACACCACCCAAAGAAAAATGTCCTCATGAGAGCAGAGTAGGTGACTTTCTTACCACTGTGGATAAGCAGAGAAGTGGCTACAACATTAAAATAATCATCTCTGGTTCCAAAATAAAATCAATTTAAAAAAAATAATTAAATGTTAAAACACATAGGTGACTCCAGTAGATTATAAGCTCCGCGGGCTGAGTACGATATACACTGATAATGGACGGAACACTTCTAGACTAGTTCTCTTACCTACAATGAGACGTTCAGAGTCTGGCAGCTGTTTAAAGAGTTTCCGGAAATCCTCATTCCTCTGTTTATACGTTGGACTCAATACCTGGAAGCACAAAATCTAACACTTAGATAGGGGAAGAGGGGGCAGCAGGCACAGACACACCAGCAATAAGAGGCTCTAGGGAAGGGAGACACAACAGCAGACAAACATATAGGAGGATGTAGTTTATTGGGTGGGAGCCATTCTAACGTCTCAGGAGAAAGTGCAAGTATAGGACACAACCCGGCGAGTCTTCTGTACACTAATGAATGAGGGTAAAGGGTTAAAGGATGCCCCCAGCTATGACTCTGGCTGACACAACAACAAACAGCTCTTGTTGTCAGGGCAGGGTGATCCGAGGATTGTGCAAGAGATGGAGAGAAACTGTTGGCCCGGCAGAATGTGAACAGATGGAGGAATTGGCTGCACACAATGCTGGACTCTGTGTGTTCTGCAATCACTGGGCGCCCTAGTTTCAGTCACACACATAGTTTAGGCCACTTCCCCATTATAGAGGACAGGTCACATGGGAGCGAGCAGAGTGCAATATGGGGCTGGACCCGAATCACAGACGAAATCTGGCAATTAGCGGATCTCTGCATGTGAATACCAGAAACCTGACAGCAATTATGTAGATGGAAGACAGCAGCCGAGCGCTAGTTGGAGAGACCACAAATTACACACTGCAATAAACACAAAACACAGTAATGTTTTATCTCTGCTAATTGTCCCGTCAGATAATCAGGTAGGACGTCACACGTTAATAGAGAGACTCGCGCTATTCAAACCAGATCAAAATTGGATTGAATTTGGCTCATTGATAGGGCCTTAAACCAGTTTGCAGTATGATAGTGATTTTTGTACTGGATTCATTTGGGTTTTACAACTTGAAGTTCGAGTTCGCCATTCACATAGAAAATTGTGAAAAATACTATACAATGTAGACAGTTTAGCTTGAACAGACCATTTCGCCTTTCACCAATTTAACGAGCATTTTTGATTCCATCTAAAGTTAGATAATTTACTGCTAACTACGGGAACTTTCCAAGTGGTTTGAGAACCACTTTAAAAGACTTCTGAGATGTTACAGACGGTCTTTAATTTACACACCGAATTAAAGGAGTTATAATTGGGATGGTGTTTATATGTATTTGCAAGGCCATAGTATAAAAGCTGGAACACTTTTTAAAAAAAACAAAACAACTTTATAAAACGTCACATAAAATGTACTACAACTATAAAGAGTAAGTGTCCTCCTGGTATTGGCCGTCCCTGGAGACACATACAGGAGCGGCCCTGACGGGACACATCCCAGCTGTCAGACGCTGAGGGATGATAGGTCAGGGATGCAGCAGGAGCTTATTAGGAATATTCCTATAGCCCTGACTGTCTGCACAATACACAGACTTCATTCACTGTGTCTGTGGGACTATCCGGAGCCTGAATGTGTTATATTATTATAATGACAATGTTTTGTTACAAGCTGAAGTTGGTTTAATAAACCAATCACCGCCTCCTGACCTTAAAGAAAGAGGGATGCTTAGCCTGCAGATGTATGGATCTCGTACACTGACAAACCTATAAATAAAGTCAATTCTAGACCCTCAAATATCTACCAATGGTGCACAGTGCAAAAGGGCCTAAGCGTTAAGGGGTCCTGTGCCGACTCCATTATTACACCCAGACGGGCAGGGCTGCCATCAGGGAGGTACAGATGGGCCCGGGCAGACTACACACACACTCACTGGAGTGGACAATTACTGGAGAGCAGGTTCCAGCATCAAGCTTTCAGAGCTCCCAAATCAAATGAAATTACAACTTATAGATGAAGAATCAAACCAAGTGTATTGTATTACATCCCCATGATTTAGGTATGTCATGATGTAGCTCTGTATGTGTACACAGAATATGTCATGACATAGCTCTGTATGTGTACACTGAATATGTCATGACATAGCTCTGTATGTGTACACTGAATATGTCATGGCGTAGCCCTGTATGTGTACACTGAATAGGTCATGGCGTAGCCCTGTATGTGTACACTGAATAGGTCATGGTGTAGCCCTGTATGTGTACACTGAATATGTCATGGCGTAGCCCTGTATGTGTACACTGAATATGTCATGACATAGCTCTGTATGTGTACACTGAATATGTCATGGCGTAGCCCTGTATGTGTACACTGAATATGTCATGGCGTAGCCCTGTATGTGTACACTGAATATGTCATGGCGTAGCCCTGTATGTGTACACTGAATATGTCATGGCGTAGCCCTGTATGTGTACACTGAATATGTCATGGCGTAGCCCTGTATGTGTACACTGAATATGTCATGGCGTAGTCCTGTATGTGTACACTGAATAGGTTATGGTGTAGCTCTGTATGTGTACACTGAATATGTCATGGCGTAGCTCTATATGTGTACACTGAATGTCATGACGTAGCTCTGTATGTACAGACAAACTAAGTATTTCATTGTAGGAGGGGAGAGCCAAGCACTACAGGCCACCTGCATTGATAACCCCCCTGATTCTACGCCCAGCCTTACCTACCTGCGGTCTGTGGGTATGACACCTGTGGGCACCCCCCATTACCAGTCATACCCGTTTTACACCAGACATCAGACAGCCTTTGTGCCTACTGGTAATTATGCAGCATTTATTTCTCCCAATACATAGCGGAGCTAAGTCATCATACATTAAACTCACTAAACTCATTTTAACCCGCATACTAATATATATATATATATATATATATATATATATATATATATATATATATATATATATATATATATATATATAGTCAATCTGTCACCTGCTGAAAGTGGAGGCAGACATGTCGTGTTGTGCGCTTAGCAGATAGACCTGATCATGCAGTCTACCATTTGGAACTGGTGACATCAAAATGGCGGCTACCACCGTAAACAGGGGACAGACGCTGCCAGGGTGTAAGCCCCAAAGACTGCTCCTATCACACAGCCCAATGTAACATCACATCAATCATGTGCCTCACTGTATGCAGCCCCCGGTTAGTTAACCAACCCCCTCCTCAGTTAGTGACACTCCCTTTACCTCACCCGCATCACTTGGTTTTTCGCATTCTCTCTGGAAACAAAATGACAGTGCGGGAAGACAATAATCTGCTTTATTGGCCTGGCAGGGGATGTATGCTAAGCATGCATACTAAATTAGAGATCCGACCCTCACATGACTCGCTCAGTGCGGTCAGTTTGAATACATGGCACTGTGTAGTCTTTACATAGACCGCTCAGCACATTCTCTGCATACATGTCATAGGCTACTATCTATGTTACTCTCTAGAGAGGGAGTCACGGTGAGGGGTCTGTCTATAGAGGAGTTACAGTAACACTGTCAATATTGCAGGCTGATGTATTACACATGTGATAAGGAGGCCGTGTTCATGTACAGAGCCAGCAGTTATAAATATGTAACTACATAGGAGAATGTGAGATCATAGGCACATGGTAATTACAGTGCACCCAGATACAATGCCTGTAGTATTAGTGTTAGAAGGCTGGTCATGTGACGGTCAGTGTTTCCTGGACAGCCAGATCTCAGGCTGTGGGGCGGACAACACTTTGGTCCAGCAAGAGTAAAGCGGGGGCTAAACTTCACATAATACACTAACAAGAGCCATGAACAATTAGAGTCACAGAATGCGGCACAGACAGCCTTTACTAAACCTTGGACATCTTCGTGCTACGAGTAGGATTATTACAAAGCAGCTGCAGTGCAAAAACATTTTGTTTTTAAAAGCTGTGCCATAAAACCGGACACCCAGGGCTGTGCAGGGTGTCTGATGACTGTACATATATGTTTGTATTGGATGTTCCATGCATATGTGCTTTCTGTGTATGCATGAATGTACATGTCTGTATGTATGTATGTATAAATGTGCGTGTACTAGGTTGTGCATGCATAGATTTGACACTCACAGCTGGAACGTCGTCGGAGTAACTCTGGGCAGCGTGCTCCTGGGGAGAGGACACGTATGTATGTATATATGTATATAAATGTGCGTGTACTAGGTTGTGCATGTATAGATTTGACACTCACAGCTGGAACGTCGTCAGAGTAACTCTGGGCAGCGTGCTCCTGGGGAGAGTACACGTATGTATGTATATATGTATATAAATGTGCGTGTACTAGGTTGTGCATGTATAGATTTGACACTCACAGCTGGAACATCGTCAGAGTAACTCTGGGCAGCGTGCTCCTGGGTAAAGTACTGGAACTGGTCCAGGTACCACAGCAAAGCTTCTTCCTGCAAAGTGTCGGACTGCCAGTCTGCCAGGGACTCGTCTTCATCCATCAGCTGCTCCTCCACAGAGTCCTCATCATGTGAGGTGCCAAGTGCCTCATCCTCTGCCTCTACCTTCATGTTCCTACCAAGCCTTCTACTTCCCAGCGGGCACAGCTGGGTAATGGCTCCTGCTCTCAACAACTCTCAGGCTGTACCGTAACAAGAACCAAGTAACTGCACTCAGCTGTATGCAGGGTCTGTCTAGTGCTCACACTCCCTGTCCCTTTCACACACAGCTTCCAGCCACTCCCCTCCTCCAACCCCACGTGGGTCTCTGCCCTACAGTAACCCTAGCTGTGTCAGCCCCCAGCAGATGTTATCCCAGAGAAAAACACAGGAAACTCAGAGAGATAAACAGAGGCAATCCCAGGGAGAGTCACTACTTATATCCAGACCCTGCTGCCTGGGCACTTACCCTACCCCGAAACCTACAGCAAACTCACCTGATCATTAGTCATTCACAGCTTTCAGTCCAAATCAATAACTGGCTGCAAACTACAGAGATAACCCAGACCAGGAGGTAGATAACACTCCTGTGAAATACAACTTGTATTTGGAGAGTCAGTGACCCTGGAGATCAGAGTCCCCCACATACAGGCAACGTTCCTTGTTTCAAACTGAAACTAGTGTATTATAAGGAATAATGCACCCCGTGCTGTAATATAAAGAGGTTATCACAAGTCACCTGTATAAAATAACAGTCTGCAGCCTTCATTATGGTCACAGAACTCCTCAATGACCTGTAATAGTCTTATACATTAAACCGCGAAGTGCATTATCCAATATGAATAATATATATATATATATATATATATATATATATATATATATATATATATATACACACACACATATACATACACACATATACATACACACACTTTTTTCTATATATATATTTCTTCCCCTCCACAGGGCATAATCCAATATCTATTTTTATTAATATAAGATGGATCTGTGAAAATGTATTATTGGCAGGAGTAAATTTACTGTAAATCACCGGCACGATATTATATTATACAATATCAGATTTCTGCTTTCAGTATCTAAATCATATGATAACAAAATTACCATTAACAGAAAACAATGTCTTTCTTGCAGTTGTGTAACACATAAAGGTCTCTCATTGTGACTGTCCATCCCCAGGAGGACAATGCCCTGTTATTGTAACAGAGGTCTCACCCACAAGGCAGTGAACCTGGGAAAATAAATGAATGATTAAAGAGGGTAGTATGGGGAAGTGACTGTACACACTGTGTGTGTCTGATGGGGACGGCTGCACAATAGTGGAGCTTATTGCTGGCTCACACTCAAACATTCTGTGATAAGGACCTGTAGGAGATAAACATTAACTGTATGGTAAATACAGAGAGCTGGGACAGGCTGGTACCTCCTGGCAGGGAACAGACTGGGGGCATCCTCTGAAATAACAGATGGTTTAGGCTGCGACCTAATAAAAGGAGGAGTTGACTACAGCAGAGCAATAATGCAATTATCCAAGATAACTAATATGCACTAATCAAAGAGGCAATAAGAAGGAAGTGAAGCAGGTAGAGATTCAATATAACATACAGATATTATATATTGAATGGAGGGAGACTGGGGGGGAAGCGTAGGACAAGTGTCCCCATCACACATTAATAGCCTGCAAAGGAGAAACACATTGGGGGGTTCTTACTCTGCGTATATGCTGCCGCTCATGCTGAAGGAGAGAAAACAGGAGACATGACAACATGCAGTAACAAAGATGAAGGAACATTTCCCAAAAAAAACCCAGAGACAAAAAACAATTATGGAGGGATCCTGTCCTGAAGTATTGCTCCTCCGCTGCAGATCACATTATTATCACTATTTATGATGCCACGTCATTCCACAGCGCTGTACAGTGGGGAAGTAGAGGCTATTATATAAATGAAAGAACACAATTGTCACACAGAACATGCAAGAGGCATGATGCAAGGATGAACAGGTGATCATGGACATGATGATAGGGGGAGAGAGTGCCCTGTTAGTGAGAGCTTACAATCCAATGGAGAGAAGATGGATAGACCCAGGGTGAGATGGAATGAACGTGGGCAGAGGCAGGATGGGCCAGTGAAGTTAGGTGGGAGACTGGTAGGGTTTAAGAAGCAGGTGGGGCTTTAAGTGCTATTATTTTGGAGGCTGGTGGAGAGTCTGTTCCTGTTTAGAAGTGAGCAGCACAGTAGAAGCTTTAGAGGCTGGAGTGTGATGTGGATGTCGGTGGAGAGTTGATGTCCCAGTCATCGGTTGAGCGGAGCAGCGGGAGATGTGATAAAGTCAGACATGTGGCGGGTGGTTGGGGTGACTGAGGGCTTTACGGGTGAGGAGTTTGAATTGGATTCTGTAGGGAACGTGGAACCATTGTAGCCACTGGCAGAGCAGGGGAACAGAAGCAGTTTGGCGGGAGAGGAAAGTCGATCTTGCTGCAACATTGATGATGTGGGGAGAGATGGGTGACAGGCAGACCAGACAGCAGGACTTTGCAGTAATCAAGGTGGGGGTAGATGAGAGTTTTGGTAGACTCATGGGTCTTATCCTTATCACATCTCTATCTTTAAAGGTTGATGAATAAAAGGCAACTGCATACAATGAATGGACATATAAAATAAGGCAGTCCAAGGTCATTATTTATATATTAGGCAGTTAGCTGCATAGACACAAGTATAACAGTGCACATACACGGCATACTCACCACTGCATCTAGGTCTAATGCTAATTGTGAAGACTCTGCCACCCTCGCTCAGGATGAATGGATGATTTATATGGGGCACAGTTAGTGTGGTGGGACAGTGACTGCACATATAGTCAGATGAGGATCAGAAGATTGATCTGAAAGATCTAATACAGACCTGGCCAACCTGTGCTCTCCAGGTGTTGTGAAACTACAAGTCCAAGCATGCCCTGCCAGAAAATGCCTGGCTATCAACTGGCAAAGCATACTGGGGCTTGTAGTTTCACAACACCTGAAAAGCCACAGGCTGGCCGGGCCCGATCTAAAACAAGCTAACTAGTCAGCAGAATGACAGTGTGACCTTAAGTATAGCAGGAATCACCGTGTATATACAAGCTCAGTGACTGAGATAAAAGTACAGCATTAGGAAACACATTATAGGACAGAGGCTGAGATAAGGGCTGAGATAAGGGAGATAAAGTTGTGTGTGAATGGGGCATCTCAGCCAGAACATGCTGGAACATGCAGGGATTCCTGTGCTCTTATGGTGCCAAGAAATGTATTCATGAAATAATTGATATCTGATTATATAAACATTTATTCAGTGCCGCTCACCACATTAATAACAGCTCTGTTCTACACTATTAATGTTGCCTTTCAAATCTTTTACTTGCTGAAGTTTGCTGATCTAACTATCTATTCTTCTGAGAAGTCTAAGTGGTCTCCAACATTGCAGCCGACACTGGCAATCTGCCCGATATTACAGCGTGTGCCCCTAAAGTGACGATGCCCAATAATATAATCAATAGAAATTGCTTGGATGGTTATCAGCATGTTAATAGATGCGGCTGGAAGGTAACTGCAGGTAAGTGCTGTCATTCTATTTACAGTAATATTTTGACCACACGAACAGGTCTCAGTTATAGTAAAAATGACCAGACTGTCCAAACAGCCAATTTATATTTGGTCACTTATGTGTGTGGTCCTCTGAGCCCGTTGCTTGGTGCTAGCGGCACAAGTAATCATGGTTGGTATTTCTATACCCGTCCAACAATACATTTCTCGACTGTATTAGTCTATGGTGAAGCATCTGATTTTAGAGAGGACACAATACACCCTCTGGGTCAGGAGCTGTAATGAGCCTCAAAGGCTTTGTGTATTCATGACTGGTGTCTAATACTCTGATCCAAACTGGTTGGATAATTATTGGGGATTTTAGTAAATGCGATCTAGAGGTGACCGCAGATTCCCGCTCGCCGTCTGCGTGTTGGTTCCCTTTCCAACCACACTAATGGGCTCTAGTCATGCCAAAAACCAGACATCATTTAGTATTGCAGCTTATATGTGCCCAAATCAGACATCAGGGTCGATTCAATTAGCTGCAACCTTGTACCAGATGTCTCTGAGATGTTTATGGTTAAAATCTTGGCTCATTTTTGCTCGCACAGATACAAGCAAAAATGAGAGAAGATTTCTGCACCGTAATTGCGGGTATAGTGCGCAGTAGACCTCGCGGCTAATTGAAACTGCCCCTAAGACTGTCACTTGGTGCAGCTGGATTTGCCTTTTGTGGGTCTGATCACTTCATTACATTATATTTATCTGCAGAAAAGATGAGGGGTGAGTTGGTGACACCTGGATTTCAGCCAAAAGGAGATGATTGATTTCAGACTGTGGATTCATGGGACTGATCAATGAACTATTTATACATCAGGTTCATAGAAGAAATCTTGGAAGTAATATAGAATACTTGTTACTACACAGAAGATGCTACTGTGATACAAAGATAAGTACGGGTTTGAGGCACACAGTGCCTCTTCCCTGAGCAACATTCTGTATCCCGCCCTGACCTTTTCTCACCATTGAAAGGGGTTCTAATTCATTTGTTTCACATTATAAAACTCCATGTAAGAGGCATCTGTTCCTGAAAGTGATGACTGCATTTTATACTAACTCACACCAGCTCTATGTCACATACTGGACCTGCAGACCAGCCTGTCAGGGTCCAGCACGCTAACCTAGCGGTCCCAGCACCGACGGGCACCATCTTGGATTTGGGTCTGCATCTTTTATCTTCTCTGGCAGCCAGCCCATAGGCGGATCGTACTTATTCCTAATCGCCAGAGACTCCAGAGTCTCAGCTTTACCTGGCAAACCAATCATCCTGCAATCATCTGCTAACTTGGAAAACCAGAGTCTCCAGCTTCTCAACGCCACCTGGCAATCCAGTTGTCCAATATCTGCAGTAATCTACTAACTTGGAAAACCAGAATTTCTAGCTTCTCAGCTTAATTTAGCTAGATATCCTTTCTGCAGTGTACTGTCAAACTAGGAAAATTAGAGTCATCCCTTTCCCAGATTAACCTGGCAATCCAGACATCCAATCTGCACTTTACTGTCTAACTTGGAAAACCAGAATCACAGCTTCCTAGCTCTCCTGGTCACCCAGTTATCTGTACTGGTTCAATTTTCCTACCGATCTCACTTGGTATTCGCCCAGAGTACCGCGACCTGCGGGGCTGAAGCAGCCAAGATCAAACCTGCTTGCGGGGTCCTGCTGAATACCTTCACCCCGCATCCCTGTGGCTCAGTGGTTAGCACTTCTGCCTCATAGCACTGGGGTCATGAGTTCAGTTCCCGACCATGGCCTAATCTGTGTGGAGTTTGTATGTTCTCCCCTTGTTTGCGTGGGTTTCCTCCGGGTGCTTCGGTTTCCTCCCACACTCCAACTAAATACTAGTAGGGTAATTGGCGTCTATCAAAAATTGACCCTAATCTCCCTCTCTCTGTCTGTGTGTGTATGTTAGGGAATTTAGACTGTAAGCTCCAATGGGGCAGGCACTGATGTGAGTTCTCTGTACAGCGCTGCGGAATCAGTGGCGCTATATAAATAATAAACCACATAGTTCGCAAAATATACAGAAGTCTTGCCTGCAAGCATGATACTCTACAAACTAAGGTGCTCAGTGAAAAAGGAAAGTGGGGTGGACTTTCAGAGAAATATGGTCATGTGCAATAATCAACTGATTTCCTTCTTAAAAGGGCCATTTTGAAGTATATTGAAAGATAAAGCACAATTGTAGATTCACAGAATAGCTCAATATTTCTCAGCACGACTGCAAGATGACACATAAAGAGACACGCTAATTACCTGATATAAGCAGTGTGCGGCTGTCCCTGGGATATTCCCTGTAAGTTATCACAGTGTTATATATATATATATATATATATATATATATATATATATATATATATACATATATATATATATATATATACACACACACACACACACACATACATATGTGTCTCACATGCCCTTATCTTTACTGTTCCTCTGATAAGGATAAGAGTGAGGAAATACTTGATTAATGACTGTATTGTGAGGATAAGACAGTGTATAGGGGGCACCGGTGACTCTTTTAGGTTCCCTACTCAAATTAAGGATCACAGGGGCTTGAGGATTGCTGAGAATCACTAAACCTAGATACATGTAGCTTTATATTGAAGAGATACCGATAAAACTCAAATATATTAGTAAAAGATTTAGTGGTTTTATGGAACTAAAGATATCTGAGCTACAATTGTGAACATGTGGGGAGTTAAATTACCTATAACTTCCTGTCAACAATCCCACTGAAGAACACTGCAGGGCAAAATGGCTGATAACAGAGTACAATAGCTTGCAGTCAACTGCACAGCAAATGTAAATACAAGATTCTCCAAAAATAGGTTTATGAGCAGATTATTAGCAGATCTAATAAAAATTAACTTTAACATTAGATTTAGATACTGTTTAAATACTAAAAAAGCTGAGCAAATTATCCAGCACCGGCTCAGCACACCTTTCTAAAGGTGCACTAAACCCTAAATGTCCTGATATGAGCCAAGGAGTTAAATATATTCAAACATACTGATCAGTGTTACCTTCCACTGCAACTCTATTGATACATAAAGTATTACCTCCTCACTCCACTACAGACAACTGTAGGACAGGTTAATAGTGAGATCGTATACAGGTCAGTAAGCTTAAGCTGCAGTCATTTAAGCTGCTGTGACACCAGAGTCCTACCCCTGTGTTTCAATCCATAAAAGTGCATTTTTGCAGAGCAAGTTGTCAGTCACTCACTACTTGCTGACAACATGATGGACAAATTCATAATTTAAATAACACCACAGAGTTTCTATAGAAGCTCTTCCTTCTTAGTCACTGATGTTATTCTTCCCTTAGGTCCCATATAATGTTGCCCATTCTCTCTCCCACCATGGCCCCTGCTCCATAGCAAACTCCTCGCCCCCTCCTATACACTCCTCATCCAGCAGGGGTTTTATTTAACACCGTACTGACTTTAGTATAACATTTCCTTGAGAAACACGACTTTCCTATTAAATTCCCAAATTAACACTTTACATCCTCTGTAAAGCCTTTGAGTTAGGACTTTAATATAATTACGGTCTTCCTTTCAGAAGTGTTAACTGGCTGCTTGAGAGACATATGATAATCTGACGTTATTGTGTATTCAGGTCCTCTGTACATGACTCATTGGAAAGAGATGTAACAACTACTGTAGGTCCAGTCTGGATTGGTTTTATTTTGTGCCTTTCTCTTGGTGCCAATGTTTTGGTGGATACAAACAGGTGGGCTCTATGGTTCAAGTATGGTGGTGTCTAAATCCCAACATTTTTCAGTACCAGGTGTGGTGTGGTGTATCATTAATGCCTAACCAGCAAGCCGTTATCTGAAGCAGAGAGCGCAGCCCGAGCTGGACCAAGTCTGTCCATAGCTCTAGAATACTTCTGGTGGCACTGTAGTTAGCATTGCTGCATAACAGCGCTGAGGTCATGGGTTTGATTCCCAACAGGACCCTATCAGTGTAGAGTATGTATGTACTTCCCGCGTTTCTCCGGGAGCTCTGGCTTCCTCCAATAACATACTGGTAGGATAATTGGCTTCTGAATAAAATGGACCCTAGCATTTGTCTATTTGGTAGGGAATTTAGACTGTAAGCCCCAATGGGGGCAGGGACTGATGTGAGTGAGTTCTCTGTACAGCGCTGCGGAATTAGTGGCGCTATATAAATAAATGGTGAAGATGATGATATTTGGGTTTATACAACACGGATGTGTATATAGTACAGTAAGGGGCATATTCAGTTGTTGGCGTTACTGCCTAAAGTAACACAGTGCACGCACTATTACCGTCATTACGGTAATAGTGCGCGTAAATACGGTACTGTTCTCGCTGGATTTCAGGGAGCTGCGAGCTGATATCCGGTCTAGTATTACCGTAATAACGATAATACTTTTAATGCCGCGGGCATATTCAACAATTGAATATGCCCCTATATGTAACATTGCTGTGAATATATATTTTTGAGTCTGCATATTACTGTATATATATCCTTTACCATCTATAACTTTACTTTCATGTGTTCATACTGTCTATATAACCTTGCTGTTTACATAGTCTTGCTGTATATATATATAAATACATTTCTCTCTCTCAATATATATATTTATGGTGTTTTTTTCAGGACAGGATGAATGGATGCGACTGGTCAGATTTTTTCAAATGTTTGTTTTTTTTAAAAAAAAGTTTTTCCTGTAACAATCTACATTAATACTTCAAATATGTTCATTGTAACAAAAATTGTAGCAAAATATTTTGAAACTGAAAAATGTTACAATAATATTTTCACCATCATAAATGTTCAATGCAGCTGAGAGGAACAATACTACATAATGGCCTAGCGAGGGCAGCACTTACCCGTGACTTGTATACAACCAACATTAAACTCATGCAGCAAAGCGAGAAAGCCAAAAGGACATGACATTAACATGCTCATGTATAACGGGAATAAACAGAGGTTTACTCACATTGTACCAGCTCTGGCTCTTCTGTAAGGAGAAAGAAAAGATGTTAAAATCGAGCTCTTCCTGTGAAGAATGTGACAACATAGAACAAAGGGTTAAATGAGAATGAAACAAAAGTAGGTCATGTAGAAATCCATCACACGCTACTATAACATCAGCCGAGTACTGTGCATGGTGGACACACAACGTGTGTTACCACTAAACATGGCGGACGGCACGGGTGGGGTACAAGTGGGCAAATCATACAATTCCGACAACAGTAGGAGAGACATGAACATTGCGACTGGTGTAATTACGACATGGAGGTAATACAGACATGATGATAAAGTGACCGGCAAGAATTCCGGCAGCACAACATACAGACACCGACATTGGCGTCAATTCAAAGGGTGACAGTTACATTACTGCTTTTAAGGGGGCAATGTGAGGACCCATCAGCCGTCTAAAGTCTAACACTTCCTAAAAAACTTTAGACAGCCACTGGGTTCTCGCATTGCCCCCTTAATAGCAGTAATGTAACTGTCGCCCTTTGAATTGACGTCAATGTCGGTGTCTGTATGTTGTGCTGCCGGAATTCTTGCCGGTCACTTTATCATCATGTCTGTATTTCCTCCATGTCGTAATTACACCATTTGCAATGTTCATGTCTCTCCTACGGTTGTCGGAATTATGGCAGCCACAAAAAGCAAAAATGGCCATCACCGTACGGCACAGGTTTTGGTTGCCACTAATATACCTACACAAACAATATTAATGCAGACCCGTCCCCTGCACACAGGGCCGGATTAAGGGAATGGAGGCCCCTGGGCTAAGGGGGCCTCCATTCCCCCATGCGAGCCTCCCCCGTGATCTGAGCTGCCCCCCCCCCCCCCGTGAGCCGAGCCGCCCCCAAGGCACTTACCTCCTTCTCCTGCCATTGCGGTCCTTCTCCGGCGCGCTGTACGCTCTTTACTGAGGAGATCTCGTGAGAGTGAGACTGGCGAGAACTCCTCAGTAAGGAGACTACAGCGCGCCGGAGATGGACTGCAGTGAAAGTGCTCAGCAGCACTGATTGTGCCGGGGGCGCCCCCGCCCCCATACGATCAATACTGCTGCTGAGCACTTAAAAGGGCCCCCTGGATGCCCGAGGCCCCTGGGCTGTAGCCCAGTTAGCCCTATGGTTAATCCGGCCCTGCCTGCACATAGTGAAAGCAGCTGTTCTGTTACCCAAAGCAATATTCAGCTCATCAATTCAGTCACTACACTAAGGGCATGAGGCAGACGGTGCCCCATGTCTCACGGAGGTTACTGGTGAAGTGATAGGCAACATTGCCCCACAAAATCATACTGTGTGTAGCTGATAGACCTGGTTTAAGAAGGAAATATCACACAAGAGATATAAATGACATAACCTCCTATAGTACAGTATCTCCAACCAAGAAGATGTGCCCGCAACAAATAGAACAACTCTGCGGCTATTATAGATGGTGTCAGTAGAGGGCGCTGTGTACTGTTTGAGGAGCACATGACTGAACAGTGTGGTCACCTATTTTGGTGATTGATATCAGGTCCTGCTGGCAGTCAGTCGGAGCACAGACATGAAGGAGGGCATGGGATGAATTAGAAATATTGCACAAATAGAATTTGCAGCAGAACAGACTGTTTTACCGAGGTGCAAAGTTCTGGAGATACAATCTTTCAGTCCCGCTTTGACTTCTGCTTTCTACACTGTATTTATAAATGCTTGGTGGACTTCCAGGCGGAGCAATAACAAAAGGGGCAGTTCCGGGAGGTGAAATAACGAAAGGGGCAGTTTCGGGAGGAGAAATAACGAAAGGGGCAGTTCCGGGAGGAGAAATAACGAAAGGGGCAGTTCCGGGAGGAGAAATAACGAAAGGGGCAGTTCCGGGAGGAGAAATAACGAAAGGGGCAGTTCCGGGAGGAGAAATAACGAAAGGGGCAGTTCCGGGAGGAGAAATAACGAAACGGGCAGTTCCGGGAGGAGAAATAACGAAAGGGGCAGTTCCGGGAGGAGAAATAACGAAAGGGGCAGTTCCGGGAGGAGAAATAACGAAAGGGGCAGTTCCAGATGGAGAAACAGAGAAAGGGGATTTCCGGGTGGAGCAATAATGAAAGGAGGAAATCCAGATGGAGCAATAATGAAAGGTAGAGTTCGGGCAGAACGCTTAAGGCCAAATTCTGTTGGAGAAATGCACAGGATTGTAGAGTGAGGCAGATATTCTCCCTTGGAGCTGAGATGTTCCCTGTCACTAGAATAAGCTCTGTCTTATATATACATCCCTTGTTCATAACTGTACAGCACTAAGACAGTGTATCTTCCAAATTAGTACATTGATTCTAGTGAAGATCAAATTATTCTTATTTCTTTTACAGTTATCTGTCCTATAAGCCTCTGGTGAACAAATCCAAGAATCCAGCCATGATAACAATATTACACTATACACCTTCTAGCCTCCTTTACTGCACTAAACCCAGAACACAAAACTAGGACACGGGTTCACTGAGAAATCTCTCATCGGACTGTCAAAAACATCACTAATGGATCAAACACACACTGTGTATAATGGATCATTCCTAACATACAGATCACACTCCTGGGAAACACACACTGAGTCTGATTCATTAAGGAAAGTAAAGGAAAGAAATAAGTAGCTTTTAAACCTTGGCAAAACCATGCTGCAATACAAGGGGATCAATAAGGTAAATGCTGGCTGTTTTTCATGTTGCACACAAATATTTGATAGCTTTATTTTTACACTGACATTAAAAGTTGATCTATGTTATGCTCTACCCCATATATAAATCCGTCCTCACAGTTTAAATATACCTCTCCCTCCAATACAACATGGTTTTGGCAAGGACCAAAGTTGCTCCTTTTGCTTTACTTTCCTTAATGAATCGGGCTGAATGTGCACAATGGATCATTCCTAACCTATAGATCACGTTCCAGGAAAACACGCACTGCGTAGAAGTCAGTAGCCATTACATAAAGGATCGAGCAGCTTACAGATTCTCCTTATATCCATATTGATGTGCAACAAAGGATAAGGCCTTGTAAGATATGTTTAATAAGTAGGTTATCCGCACAGCAACTCCTAAACACAAGCTCCCAACTCATACAATATAAATCAAAACATTCACAACCATGGCCTGCGCTTAGCGGGAAACGTGCGTCACATATGGAGAAATGCTGCAGGGACAATGCTCGTGACAGGGTTAATATTTAAGTGGGAGATCCTGAAATAGAGCAGAATCCATTCACTTAATGCTGACGTTGTGATCAGAAATGGCTGAGCACAGCTACTTCCACGTACTACGCTCTGCACCACGGGCTTCTTATTCCTGGGGCTGTTTGATGTTGAATACGTCCGTGTCAAAAAAGACAAAAGTATTATAGGAGTGATACCTTTATTGGCTAACCAAGATACATTTTTATATTTGCTAGCTTTCTGAGCACAGAGGCCCCTTCATCAGGCAAGTTTACAAATGGATGACATATACCTGCAGTGTATGGGAGGTGCCATGGGTAGTAAGATGTCACCTCAGTACCCTAATCTTTTCATGGCTAAACTAGAGGAGGAATTCTTATTAACTTGCACAATGAAACCTCTAGAATACTTCCGTTATATCGATGATCTGCTACTAATCTGGGCGGGCTCTGAAGATGAGCTACTGACTTTACATAAAAACTTCAACAAGTTTCACCCAACCATCAGACTCACTCTTTACTACTCACGATCTCAGATACATTTCCTGGACATGACCCTATACAATAAAAACAATACTATACAAACATGAGTCTATCATAAACCCACAGGCCGCCCAGCATATCCGAGATGGAACTGCTTTCCCCCAGGACACAAAAAGCAGTCCACATCATTTACAGACAAGTTCTGAGATACATACATTCGGAGTTGTTCAGACAGAAAACAACACCTGCTACCACTGAGGAGTACATTCCTACAACAAGGATACCATCCAATAGTTATAGATGAACAGATCCACAGAGCCACAAGTATACCAAGAAGTAGCTTCCTGGATTACAAACAAAAGGAGGACAACAGCAGGTGTCCCTAGTGGTCACTTACAATTCCACGTGAACATCTTGGGGAAAATTGCAGCGGATCTTCAGCCCATATTTCAGAAAGACAATAGACTGAAGGAAATATTCCCAGATTTACCTCTCCTTTTATACAAACAACCTCCGAACTTAAGAAATCTCCTCGTTAGAAGTCCCCTCTCATCACCATCAGAGACTGGCACCTTCCCTTGCAAAAACAAAAAAATTTAAATCTGCAGCCTTGTCCTACCAACAAACACAGTCCACATACCCAACACACAACGGTACAGAAATTGCAATCCAAGATCAATCTACACAGACACACAATAAAGAAGACTCTGGATACCCCCATTGGTAAACAATCCTCTGGACCAGGACACAATATGACAGATTTAAAAGTCTTAATACTGCAAGTGTTTTTTTAAAAATGACAGGGAGAGGAAAGTCTGGGGATTTTCCCCCTTACAAATTTCTTGATGTAACAGCTCTTAAATGTTGTGCCCTTTTCTCAGTCATTCATTTGTAAACTTGCCTGATGTGCTCTGCAAACTAGCAAATATAACAATTTCTTTAGATTAGCCAATAAAGGTATCACTCCACATAGATTTGCAATAAAAAATAATCATTTTGCTACACATTCTTATTCCTGGGGCTGTAATTACAGCGGCGCTGGCTACTGAGTACTGGAAGTTCAGAACCAAACAGCACAGACTGCAGATCTAATGAGCACTTCCTGCTCACACAGACAGTGGCTCCCGGGTCAGTCCTCACATTACTACAGGGACCTGATGTTTAGCTTATGGGAAAGGTAGAAATACCAAGGGATCTGTTACCCAGAGCGCTTAGCACCTAGAGATTTCTGGATAAGGGTTTTGCTGTATTTTAGAGCCACATCCCTGAAACATACAGAATGATAAAAATTACCCTTTTCTCACACAGACACTGGCATTACCGTTAAATGACTTAGCAGCGCTCATCACAGTGACTAGAAGAAATCCTTTGCGATCAAAATGTGTGTGCAACATAATTTCCGAAATATTTACAAAAACTTATATACATACGATGCATGAAAAGAAAAAGCCTTGTCCCATGACATAGATCTATACTACAGAATACATATTGTAATGTTTAAACTTAATGTTTCTTGCTGGCAGCGCCATAGGAGACACAGCCCAGCACCTGACCCTCTGCCCAGTTCTTTATAGCTTAATGTGCCTCTTCAGGGGCAGAACAGTGCATGGCTGGGCCCCATAGCAAAACCTAGGTAGGGGGCGAGGACAATGCCACTGTCACCTCCTGGGATGCACTGTACAGAAGAGGACTCTGATTGGTTCTTCTCAGAGCAGGAGGGAGCATCGGGTAGAGCTGCATTAGTCTGAGGTATGAGGAGGCGTCGGAAGGGACATTGAAGGGCCCCACTCATCACCGGGCCCTGTAGCGGCAGCACTCACTGCCCCCATGGTACTCCCGCCATTGTCCCGGTTTATCTCTCTTCTTCCAGAAGAAAGCACAGGGTTGCACAGCACCTGGTATAGCATCATTTTTATATATTTACAACAAACATATAAATGCAAGTACACAGACATATATACCAAAATCACATAGTAAGTGCATACTCATTTTACAGGTTACTACAAGTATCTGTGTGGAGTTTGTATGTTCTCCCTATGTTTGCATGGGTGTCCTCTGGGTGCTCTGGTTTCCTCCCACAAAGTCCAAAGACATATTAATGGTTAACTGCTCTTTCACCAAAAATGAACCCAAGTCTGTGTGTGAGGGGCAAAAAATTTATAACTGTAAGCTCCAATGGGTGAGGGACTAATATCAATGATTCCAGATAACAGAAGCTACTAATGCCCAAGATGACTGTCTCACCCTCTGCAACAAAGTACACTGCTAGGGAGAAAGGTGCTACCTAAATTAAAGATTATTACTATAAGTATTTGCAGGTATCTACTGAGAATGCACTGGATGAATGGTCTGATCTGTATCGCCACCTGTTGGCCACAAGTGTTTAATGGTTGTATTTACCAAATACTTTCTGTGTACTATACGCTAGTAAAAAAAAAAATCTGGATGGAGAAATGTACTGACCCAGTGGTTCCCAAACTTTTGCAGTTTGCGGCACCCTTAGAGACTCCATAATTTTTTCAAGGCACCCCTCCAAAAGCCTCCAAACAGCAATCCAATACCAGCACTCCTCCTCAGCTACTGACACCAGCATGCCTCTCAGACAAATACAGACGTGGAAGTAAATAATTACAGAGCAGTCCCGTTTTATAAGTAGTTGGGTCAAAAAACTTAATATTTAGGTCAGGACAGAAATTCTTATTTAGTTGTTTGCAAAGATACACATAAAGCCAAGGGAAAATAATATTTATATTTTTTTTCAATTATATTTCTGTCAAAAGAATAATTTACAGCTAACTCACTCTGTGCACCTTCATCCACACACTGTAACCCTGCATCATCATCCACACACTCTGTGCCCCCTCTGCATACACAGTCTCTGTGCCCCCCTCTGCATACACAGTCTCTGTGCCCCCCTCTGCATACACAGTCTCTGTGCCCCCCTCTGCATACACAGTCTCTGTGCCCCCCTCTGCATACACAGTCTCTGTGCCCCCCTCTGCATACACAGTCTCTGTGCCCCCCTCTGCATACACAGTCTCTGTGCCCCCCTCTGCATACACAGTCTCTGTGCCCCCCTCTGCATACACAGTCTCTGTGCCCCCCTCTGCATCCTCACCCTGCCCCTTCCTTCATTCTTTTGCCCCCCCCCCATTGCTGTTTCCTATCACTATTCCCCTCCGTTTCTTTACTTACCATACTTGACCATCTTTCTTCTATTTCTTCTGTCTTTTCTTCTTTCTACTTACCAATTCAGCGGTGCCTGCAGCCCAGCATCCTCTCTCCTGCCGCTTGTCACTAAGTGTCGGGCGTACAGACGTCACGCCCGACATTCAATGAGAAGTGAGAAGGATGCTGGGTCCCGGGTGCCGTCGGATTGGTACGTTTTTGTTCCTGTCCCCTGTCCACGGCACCCCTGTGATAGCACCGCGGCGCACACTTTGGGAACCTAGGTACTAATCCATCTCTAACCAAAAACTGCTTCCTGATTTGTACAGGGAAACATATACAATCTATTTTTGGTTAGAAATTAAATGAATTGTGGCCTTTGCAGCAATGTGTGAATGCAGTTACTATAGCTGCAGGCTAGGTCATAGATAATAATGACTATCACATGCTTCCATAGCCAGACAGAAATGAGGTACATATAAACAGTCTACGTACCACCAGGGACATGGTACAGTAGAGCAGAATAATAAATGCATAGATGCAATTAGGAGAATAAATCACATGGCATACAGAAACAACTCAGCATGAGACATGACAGGGACAAACAAGGACGACAGAGAGTGGACAGACATGATACATAGGGTAGAGGACCTTGGCCATGAGAGCTTACACTCTAATGGGAGAGGGTAGCGAGAGACGATAGAAGCTGACACAACAATGAGTATAGCTACAGATGCATTTTGTGATGAAGAGTGAACTTTGTCTTTAGTGATAGTACCTTCTAGTGGGTGTAATATTGCGCATATACAGCATCGCTCCATTCTGTTCCCCTCAGATTAGACTTGTAATATCCCGGTGCACATATTTATAGAGATATTATGCCACACACTTACATTGCGTTACCAATTATGCCACCACCAAGATTTTTTTTGTGAAGAGTTGACCCTCTCACTCAGGAAGCCTTCGGTTCTCCCTTTAAACTAATCTATCACAATTTATTTTCATCAGAGTTATCATAAACCAAATAATCTCCTCTGACCCAGATTTATTATAAACCAAATGATCTCCTCTGTTTCAACTATGTATTGTTCTAAAACCAAACTAAGTCTGACACGTGCATTCATAAGAACACAGAGACCTGAAAACAATTAACAACATTAAATACAAGATTTAACTCAATAGTTTGTGGTAAAATCAATAGGAATAAACAGAAAATGGGAAACTCATGAATGAACAAGTTTTCTGCTTGCTGGGAGAACAGGAATATGGGGACACTTCTGGTGATGAAATTGACTCCCAAAAATAAACAAAACTTCTGTGATGTCAGACCTAGAAAGTCTGTGAAAATGCAAATTAGTTTTGTATGACCTCTTTTCAAACACCTTTCAGGTCAGGGTTTACTTATACTGGCCTAACTTCATACTAGAATGTCTTACAAAGAGGATATTAACTCCACACAACAGGCCACAAGTTTCCCTTCATTTACATGCCAGACATAACTCCTGTAATACCACTTTCAGATTGCCACCCCAGAAATATCCCAGGTATATGAACCCAGGATATTACCGGGGGACAGTGCAGGACACCCAGGCAAAGATCCGGGTAGATCGTGTTCACACTGAACACGAGTCTGCCCGGCTCTCCATGGCAACATCACAAGAAGAGCTCTGATTGGCTCCTCCTAAGAGAGTGAACAATACATAACCCACTACACTGAACAATACTGTGGGTACTGATGCCAGAGTATGTTATCTAGGATTAATTACACCCAATCACGATTGGGATTTAATATCAGTAACGATCTAGTATGAAGTCTTAATGTCATTTTTGCTATTTTAAACAATATATTTAATCTGTGGTTCAGTTTGTGGATTTCACCCTTAATAAAATTATAATCTCCAAACCATAGCAATTATTTGCCCATTGCAAACTGACAGTCATGTGACCCACTTATGTGCCTTAAAGGAACGGTAATAACACCTGCAAATTAACACTCTCAATATTCATATTGACTTTAAATGAAAGGAAATGTGCAGTACACAGGATGCATATATAATGCTACTACAGTAACCCTAGACTGCATTACTTTATATTTCTTACACACCAATAACAATGATACAATCTATACTTTCACTACACTGAAACATTGATTTGTAGCAGTGTCCTACAAGGAAATGTCACACACAGACCTCTGTGCCACAGTGCCACCTACTGACCAAATGTAACTATTACATTAAGGGTCATTGCAGCTGGGCAGATGCCAGCATACATTACCCACACAAACATTTAATGATATGAAAATCATAGTACATAGGGGTGATGCTGTGTTCTGTCTCTGCCTACAGTGACAAGATGTATTTGACACAGACATAGGATATTACATGCCCTAACATCTCCTATAACTTTATTTATTCCATGTGCACTAAGCATAATAACACACACTGAGACCCTGAACCATCGTACACAATAAGGGTAGTGTTACACTAGCAGCAAAAAAAAAAAGACTAATCCTAAGGTTTTCAAATGCACCTCCTAAGCACCTAAAATCCATGAGCGAAGTATATATCATTGTAATCTAATGGATATATTGTATGACAGTATCATAAGTATAATTCCATGGTATCAATTCTGTGTCTTCGTTAGTACATTTCATTTAGTCCCTCAAACACAGTTTCTATTATTACCTACTGATATGCAAGTGATCCTACATACAGCATTTCCTAGACAAAGACGTGTGGGTTTCAGATAATGAATTGTGTCTAGAAATAGGGAAAGGATCTCACTTTACTCCCCAGAACCCAGTTATATCTAACAAACCTTGTGAAATATTGCAGAATTTTGAAGCTTCTGCATTCCTCATTCTTATTGCTAATTCCAGCTACAGACACAAGGAGGGGAGCGGGTGGCTGTCTCTATATGGTTACAGAAAACACACAAAATGATAAGCGAAGTAAAGAGTCTCCTTGGCACTAAGTCATCATTGAGCAGAGTATAAATACTGTGATTGTGAAATGTCAGACAATACTCTGCACCCACACAGTATGAATCAGACATGACCAAACAAGAAGGGAAAGGAGAATGTGTACCAACTGGGGCACTCAATGATCCAATGTCTACATTAAAATTGAGCTAAAGAAATATAATAAGTTTTAACTGTAAAGAACCTTACTCATTCTCCAATTGCTAGCAAAATATTTAAAAACAAAAAGTGACTTAAATGCAATATATTACTTAAAATAGCAATATTCAATTGCTAAGCCTCGCTATGTTAAAAAGATTTAAATATTTTTTACAATTAGCAATTGAATATTGTAATTTTAATAAGTAAGGTTTATTATTATTTTTTTAAAATTTAATTAAATAAAGATAAGTTTCATATACAAAACTGGATCATTGAGTGCCCCAATTGGTACACATTTTCCTTTTCCTTCTTGTTTGGTCACACAAAATTATAACACAACAGTAACATGAAGGGACAGTATTCAGGTTTTCTTGGTACACAATAAAATTATTAGTGGGAATCAACATGGATTTGTGAGGGATAGGTCATGGCAAACTAATCTAATTAGTTTCTACGAGGAAGTTAGTGGGAACTTAGACCAGGGCAGGACAGTAGATGTGGTCTACTTAGATTTTGCAAAGGCCTTTGATACAGTGCCACACAAGAGGCTGGTTTACAAAATAAGGGAACTGGGTCTAGGAATCAAAATTTGTAATTGGATCGAAAACTGGTTAGCGAATAGGGAGTCTAAGTGGAGTACCTCAAGGTTCCGTGCTGGGACCACTCCTTTTTAATATATTTATTAATGACCTTGGTGATGGTTTAGAGAGTAAAGTTTCTATTTTTGCAGATGACACTAAACTCTGTAAGGTAATAAAATCAGAGCAAGATGTAGCTTCTCTACAGAGGGACTTAAATAAACTGGAGGATTGGGCGGCCAAATGGATTATGAGGTTTAACACAGATAAATGTAAGGTTATGCATTCAGGGATCAAAAACAAGAACGCAATCTATAAATTAAATGGAATTAATTTAGGGGAATCTGTAATGGAAAAGGATTTGGGAGTGCTCGTAGACAGTAGACTTGGCAATAGTGCTCAATGTCAAGCAGCAGCTGCAAGGGCAAACAAAGTATTGGCATGCATAAAAAGGGGCATAGATGCAAGGGAAGACAGTGTAATTTTGCCACTGTATAAATCATTGGTAAGACCTCATCTTGAATATGCAGTACAGTTCTGGGCACCACTCTATAAAAGATAATTTGGAACTAGAAAGGGTTCAGAGAAGGGCGACAAAATTGATAAAGGGTATGGAGTCATTAAGTTATGAGGAAAGGTTAGCCAGTTTAGGCATGTTTACTTTAGAAAAGAGGCGTCTAAGGGGAGATATGATTACTATGTACAAATACATTAGGGGTCAATACAGAGAGCTTTCATGGGAACTTTTTACCCCAAGTACCATACACAGGACACGTGGTCATCCCCTAAGGTTAGAGGAGAGGAAATTTCACAACCAGCAAAGGAAGGGGATCTTTACAGTAAGGGCAGTCAAGATATGGAATTCATTGCCAGGGAAGGTTGTGATGGCAGATTCAATAGATATGTTTAAGAAAGGGTTAGACAAATTTTTAGCGGAAAGGTGTATCCAGGGATACGACCGTTAATTTAAAATGAAGGATAGTAGTGGATATAGGGTAAAAATAGGACTGCAATATTGAGTCTGAGGGGATTTTCACAATTGAAACAGATTGGCGGTTGCTTACTCTGGATTAATTTTAAATATAAGTGCAGGATCGCAGGAGATCCAAAATAGGTTGAACTTGATGGACTGGTGTCTTTTTTCAACCTCATTAACTATGTTACTATGTTATGAATAGCTTAATAAGGACACAGCACAGACAATCCATATACACACAAAAACAGATGGTCAATATATTTGGTAAAACCATATTTGCCAATTCTCCCTGAATGTCGGGAGACTCCCTGAAATAGGGGTGATCTCCCTCACTCCCTGAAGAGTCTGGCATTCTCCCTGATGCTGAGCCAGTACAAGACGTGGTTGGTTTCGCCACCTGTGGCATAATGACACTTAAGACATGTATTGATGCCTATGGAGGCGGCCATTTTCATGGAGACTAAGATTTAATCAAAGACTTCAGTAATGGAGACAGAAATGTAAAAGACACTTCAGTCTCTAGAGATTCATTAGTTGCTTTTCTTTAACGCATAGTTGCCTACTCTCCCGGAATGCCTGGGAGACTCCAGCATTTCTGGGAGACCTCCTGGGCTCCCGGGAGAGCAGGACAACATTCCCGGTTCTCGTCCCCTTAATAGGTAAGTGGTGGGGCTTAATGATGCAAATATTGTCATCTTAGCCCCACCCCCTGCCGTAATTGGCCGAAATTGTGAATTGTTTAGGGGCAGGGCCAAAATGATGTGACTCGTCGAGCCCAGCCCCCGAACGCCCACCTCCCCCGGGATCTCCCTGAAGCCAACGAGGAAAAGTTGGCAAGTATGAGTAAAACGTTCCCCAAAATAGAAATCTAGATTCACCATACAAGAAAGCAATGTAAGGATTAGTACGTTTTAACATAGGCTTTAGCCCTATACAAGGTAAGAGTTCTAGATGCTGCCTTTAATATGAGCATTTTATTTCCTACTGGGATCTGGAATACGGATATATGTTTGTTAGGAATTTGTCCCTTTACCACAGTTAAGGTCTTTGGCTGTTTTGCCTTCTAATTAGCTTTACAGCCTGTGATATAGTGTGTGACAGGTCCTCTGGTAATAAAGACTGGAGAGGGAGAACTGTAATACAGCTGAATGAGGAACGTGTCTGTAAGAGGACAGGAGAACGTGTGAAAGGTGACTACATCTTAGTAATTGCTGTATGGACAGGAACTTGTTCCTAACACAGATGTGCAGGAAAACTGGAACTGCATTTTTTTTTTCCCAATTAAACAGGATTATAATCTACAAAAGGACCCTAAATTTGTCCCAATAAAAATTCCCCTATTGCCTGTTAATCAGCATATTACTTTCATAAACATTCTAAATAGATTAGTCACCAGTTTTAGTGACTACACACAATTTATGCCCAAATAACATTACTATAATGTATTTATGCAGCACAATCATATTATACAGAGAATATGTATCATACACATCAATTCCCATTAGAGCAGACTCCACACAGATAGAAGCCTAGTGGGAATGAAATCCATGACCCCAGCACTCAGCAATGCTAACTACTGTGCCACCAATGAATACAAATCCTTCCAAATACAAAGAACTTCCTCTAAGGAAAGCAACGTAGGAGAAAACGGAAGTAACTAGCCAATCGTTAGTCACATTTACCTATTCACTAAATGCCTCTGGTGAGCACTTAGTAAGTGATAATCGGCTTTCCAGCATTATTCTATAACTGCAAACAAGGAGTTACAGCTTAATTGTGTGTCCCTGGGGAGAGGAGCATAATGACGGATCACCATACCCCTGTGGACAACACCTCTACAAGATTACACAAGAGTAACAGCACACAGCAGTACTTCTAATGCTTAGTATAGAGGAGTGTGTGCGGTGTCACAAAACCTGGATGATCTTATTGATATATTGGCTGAACTGTCATCATAAAAAGAAGGACATTACTAAATCCAAGAGATGGGTTTTACTTGGATATTGAGGTAACGCTTACCTAGAGCAATGTGTACAGCAAGCGTTGGAGTTAAACTAGAACAAGCAGAGTTCAGTAAGAAGCTGAAAGGACTGTAATGTGTTCCTCAATAGAAGGCAATGAGCTTACTCCCTGTATACCATAAACAGGGTAAGGTGTAAATCCACCAGTGACAACATACAGCAACGGGCAGTTTATTTATTAATGTCAGTGATGAGAGATGTGTGGTAGAAATATGACAGTATACACTGAGCAATATCTGAATGATCAATAGATGGCCTTTATCCTTCAATTGATGTGAGCAATGGTTTTGTTACAACCAACCATATAACAAGTGTCACTGTGACAACACCAGTGTAGTTATTATTTTTCTTTTAAGCTAAATGCAATCCAAGCTCCTACGTTCAATCACATTGTATGTGGCTGCAGGACTCAGCTTAATAATTGGCTGATATCTGGTAACTGATAATAAATGTGTAGATTAATTAGGTGTCATTAATGAAGCCAAATACTGCATAGTATTGCTAATTACTATAGGGAAATATTTCTAGGGTTTTAGTGAAACCCAACTGCACAAGAATCTTAATGCTCCGCTGATTTAATTATAAAAGTCACCAACACCTAGGAGATGTTAGTCCTACCTATAGTGTATTACCTGGGCTCCAACCAGGTTATCCCAGAGCTTAATATTGTTACAGGACCACTAAACGTAAAATCCAAATAGCCTTATAGAAAGAGCTACTGAAATCATTCACAAATATATACCAGGACAGGACATTCAGTTTACACTTACTATATTGCTGAGCTTAAGTTACTATTCTCCATTATTGATAAAGATGATATGTGCAAAAGACCAATAGTTATGTGGGATAAAAGTATCACACTAAAACAGCAGCTTAGATATCAAAACGATACTTAATCTTGCGAGTACAATAGTCAAATAGGGCTAAGGAATCCAACACTCGTTTAGTGATTCATATATGATAAACTGGTCTATGCTTGGTGTGCCAGACTGTCCCTAATGACCAATAAAGCCTAATCAGGATAGACACACTGGTATATTGTGCAGTTGTATTGTTTGCTATCTGAGGATTATAAAATGTTCCCAAAGCGAAAGTGTAATATGTTAAATGTATTCTAACTAGCGCAGTACAAACCAATCATTAAAAACAAATAATGAACAATGCAGGACCATATAACGAAAAAAAAGTATCAGCATAAAGTCTCTAAACTTGATACGCCCAGTATTGCAAGCAGGATATAATCCGATTTGTGTTGGAAATAAAAAGTTCCTTCAGACATTGTTTAAAAGTAAAAAAGTCACATTGTGAAGAAAAAACTGTATTGTAATTAGCACCCAGGTACTTGAGTTTAAGAACTAAGACAACTATACGCTTGTTCAGCACTTCTCTTAAGTAAGGAAAGGGCGAACAAGGCGCAGGTTTTCCGGTGTGCGTTCCACCTAGGAATGCACCAAGTGAATTCTGGTGAGACATGTGTATTGTGGGCATTTCCATGACTTTCTCAAGGGGGTGACATTATTACCCACTCAGTCTCCAGTGCCCTTTTACACAGACAAGAAGTCTCCTTCGCATAAGTAAAAACCTACCCCCAAAGTTATTGTGCATCACTGGTTCTTAGTAAATTAACAAGTATTATTTACCGCAGTTTTGTAAACTGGTGCCTAAGTGATGTCACAAGCTCCTAGTGAATGGATAGGCTGCTGTCTCAGTGATGTTATTAGTTATAGTGAATGGATAGGCTGCTGTCTCAGTGATGTTACTAGTTATAGTGAATGGATAGGCTGCTGTCTCAGTGATGTTATTAGTTATAGTGAATGGATAGGCTGCTGTCTCAGTGATGTTATTAGTTATAGTGAATGGATAGGCTGCTGTCTCAGTGATGTTACTAGTTATAGTGAATGGATAGGATGCTGTCTCAGTGATGTTACTAGTTATAGTGAATGGATAGGCTGCTGTCTCAGTGATGTTACTAGTTATAGTGAATGGATAGGCTGCTGTCTCAGTGATGTTATTAGTTATAATGAATGGATAGGCTGCTGTCTCAGTGATGTTAATAGTTATAGTGAATGGATAGGCTGCTGTCTCAGTGATGTTATTAGTTATAGTGAATGGATAGGCTGCTGTCTCAGTGATGTTATTAGTTATAGTGAATGGATAGGCTGCTGTCTCAGTGATGTTACTAGTTATAGTGAATGGATAGGCTGCTGTCTCAGTGATGTTATTAGTTATAGTGAATGGATAGGCTGCTGTCTCAGTGATGTTATTAGTTATAGTGAATGGATAGGCTGCTGTCTCAGTGATGTTACTAGTTATAGTGAATGGATAGGCTGCTGTCTCAGTGATGTTACTATAGTGAATGGATAGGCTGCTGTCTCAGTGATGTTATTAGTTATAGTGAATGGATAGGCTGCTGTCTCAGTGATGTTATTAGTTATAGTGAATGGATAGGCTGCTGTCTCAGTGATGTTACTAGTTATAGTGAATGGATAGGCTGCTGTCTCAGTGATGTTATTAGTTATAGTGAATGGATAGAATGTGGTCTCAGTGATGCTACTGATTATAGTGAATTTTGGGTCAGACAACAGAATCACTGCCTATACTGACTGTAGATGATGAGCACACTTTAATTAGGGTTTTGAATTATGCAGTGTCCTGTTTCCGGACATCAATAAATAGAACATGCACAATGAAACCTAGATTATAGCTAGGATTATTCATTCGACAGTTATTATAAATTATATTAGCTTTTGATAAGTTTGTAAGATGTAGATAGCAGCTTGACTAGAAGTAATTTTAGCTTTTATTGTATAGTAAAAATTTATTGTAATACAAAACCGCACTTTCAAAACATAAGGTGACCTTATCCTCGATAACACTATTCACACTAATGCACCCTCACAACTGTCCCAATCTCCACTTTGAACCACATTTTCCCCTCTTGTTTCAGCTGTGCCCTCTTCCACCATAGAATGTAAGCTCTGTAACTAGCAGGGCACTTCATACCCTTTGTTTTCATGTCTGCGTTTATTTTGTCTACCTTGTATGTCCCTGTTTTTATGGATGTACTGTTTTCCCTACTGTACGGTGCCGCGGAGCACAGTGGGGCCTTACAAATCTAGGATAATAATAACATAACTGACAGGAGGAAGCACAGGTATGAAAGGAGAAGAAAGTGATTGAAGTGTGTGCCCATTGAGGCTGGCAGAGGGCTGATGACTGGCACGGACATTGGTGGTTGGAAACAGGCAATGCTTTTTGGTATAAAGTAGGACTGCAGTTGTAAGTGATCATCTTATTTGTCTGCATTGTTTTCAATAAATCTTAACTGTTAAATTACATAGGATTAGTACAGATATTAAGAATGATATCCTGATATATAAAGTAAGAGGAATTATTTAGAAAAACGGGGAGATTTCCAAGGAGAACAATTTAAAAACCTGGGATTATCCCTGAATATCAGAGCTCAAACTACTATGTAATTTACAAAAAACCTCACCTGCTCTTTGCCGCAGTCATGTGACTTGTGCTATATGATCATCTGGAAATATGTGTAATTAATTACATGTAGTCTCAGCTGGCATTTCACTTACATGGTTAATCGGATGCTATTTGTAGCACAGTCAGCATTCATGTATGTATGTGATGTGGAATTTAGTGTATAGTATAAGGACTGCGTAGGAGTGGAGTCTATTTATGTGAATACCAATGTGTATGGGCAGGCGGGTACCACACTCTGCTGCCTCCCACAGATGCTTCCTCAGCAGTAGTGGGATCTTCTTTTCAAGATAAAAAAAAACATACAAACGTGGCTGATAAAATACAGATTTAGTACAGTCCTACGCAGGACACAGATATTCAGAAACCAGGACAAGTGTAACTTTTTTCACCAAACCGCTAAACATTTAAATTGAACCTAAAATATACACACAGAGGTGACAGCAATTGTGTAAGTGGATGCAAAAATTAAGAGAATGCTAAGAACCGGTGATATCACTGAGGATGCAGCCTATAAAGTCACTAGGAACCAGTGACATCACTGAGAGTGCAGCCTATCCAGTCACGAGGAACCAGTGACATCACTGAGAGTGCAGCCTATCCAGTTACTATGATGCAGTGACATCACTGAGAATGCAGCATATCCAGTCACTAGGAACCAGTGACATCGAGGAGTGCAGCCTATCCAGTCACTAGGAACCAGTAACATCACTGAGAATGCAGCCTATCCAGTCACTATGATCCAGTGACATCACTGAGAGTGCAGCCTATCCAGTCACTATGATCCAGTGACATCACTGAGACTGCAGCCTATCCAGTCACTATGATTCAGTGACCTCACTGAGAGTGCAGCCTATCCAGTCACTATGATCCAGTGACCTCACTGAGAGTGCAGCCTATCCAGTCACTAGGAACCAGTGACCTCACTGAGAGTACAGCCTATCCAGTCACTAGGAACCATAACCTCATGATTATTAGTCACCAAGACAAAACCTGCAAAAGTCCATCTTTTGGCAGCCTAGCTATATGGAGGCGCATGGAGCAAATTTGTGGGTGTGGATGGCAAGGAAAGTATAGCCTGCCCATTTCACTAAGAAGTGGGCAAGCTGCGGGAGAGTGACCTGCTCTCTCTGGGGGTCCGGGAGTCATACATGGAATTCAGGAGTCTCCCGGACATTCCAGAATGGCATACTGAATGCTGAGCACTGAAGGAAAGGATGTAATTTAACCACGTTCCTATGAAATGTCACTGAGAAACAGCAGTCATGTCCTCACCCACACTAAACGAAGCTCCTTATGGCAAAGCCTATGCTGACATTACCCGCTACCTCAAGAATGGTAATGATTCACTAACTAGCGGAATAATGCTCTGCTCCTTCTACAGTAATATGGTGTATTTATCAATGAATCAGCATATTCTTATAATAAGTATATTAAAGCATCAGCACACAGCCTCAGCTACCTCCATGTCTGGTGCTAACAAATGCTCTGTCAGACTCCAAAGTGCAAAAAACAGGAGCACACCTCCACCGCCATGTACTAAAAGTCTGTTTATTCCATCACAAAGCACAAAAAAATGACATCAAGCATATTAAAACATGTTATCTTAACAAATCATATACATATTTCTGTGCGCACCAGCTCAGTCTAATAATCAGACATAGCAGCAGGGACATGTAGTAAGAGATTTCTAGCTATGCCAGGAACACACACAAGGGACAGACCAGGCACCTCTATCTAGCTGTGATCTCTACTCAGCGAGGACCAGGGAGAGGTGGGACAGGGCACAGCGATAGAGAACAACAATAAGAGAACATCTTACTTTGATCAGGTTAAGTCTGTCATACTGAAACAAAAATAAAGAGAAAATTAGAGCCAACACTTTACAGAACACACAAGGAATCCTAGAACAGAAAGAAACACTGACAGAACGACTCCTGAGGGTGTGATAATATCACCTGTCATCTGCCCTGACCGTGGGGTATTATAATGGGAGGATGTCCGCAAACTACCAGCTGTGAATATACTTCCTTATTAATTAATACTCGCTCACTATTTACATGGATATATCGGATTAATGGGGTTAGATACCACTATCTCTTACTTGAAGATGACCAGACACAAAAGCTGCCTGTATGCATTAATGTATTAACCAGAACTATATATGAGAATATATATATATGAGAATGAATATATATATATATATATATATATATATATATATATATATATATATATATATATATATATATATATATATATATATATATATATATCTCCAGTCATTCAGAGATCTTGGCACTTGCTGTAAATGTCTGATTACGCAGAGTAAGTTCATAGCCTGTTTATAAGGACACCCCATAACATCTATGGCATTTTCCTGACATACCAGAAGATGTTAAGATGAATAATTGTATTCTGTGGTCTCTGCCTGCACACCATCACTCAGGTATAGCCTGTATTCATAGTTCCCTACAGGGGAGAGCCACAATTGTGTTGTCTATTGTAGATACGGGTAACGGTGGGGGCAGTATAATATCCATATAACCAGGGAGAGCGCAGCCATGCTGGGTCTCTACGCTACGCCAGCAGAATTTTCACACCATCCCAGCAAAATACACATCACGCAGCTCTTACTGTATGGCTAAAAGGCTAGCGATATGGTTAATACAAATCTCAAACCTAAAGCCACCAGACTATATATGGCATCCCCACTGCCCAGGAGACTGCGAGCCAATCAGTCAGAGATATGAAATGTCAGACTTCCCTTCACGTTAATAGGAGAGCAGCCAATATCCCTGTACAATATTAAAGGGAATGGGACAGCACTAACTGGATAGATTTATTTTAATAAAACAATTCAGTTATTTCAAGCATATTATTTAGAATTACACAGGGTTTGAAGTATAAAGGATTTTGTACATATAACAATAAATGGACATGAATGAAATCTGGAATCCTAATTAGACAAGGTCTTTACAATCTCGCATCACACAGTCATTGCACACAGTGTAACAATAAGAGTGTTGTCTGTTCCCCACTATTACTGCTCAGTGACCTTGGAGAGTCATGCAGGGACCGCCACTTGTGAGGTGACACAATGTGACAAGTGTTTGGTTGCAGGATAGAATGTCTGGCTACTGTACACACAAAGCCCAGAAACTGGTTACTGTTTATAGGCTGTAATTCGAAGGATACCAGTGACTGCAGCTCAGTAACTCTGTTGTTGTGAGATAGAGAACGGATTACTGGTACGTAAGGGGCCGATGTGAGAATAAGTCTCCATAACAAGACAGACACAGACACCCGTAAATCATGATGGCATATATAGGTTAATACATACAAACTCTGTAATGCAGATTGTTATTCTCAACAGACAATCACTAGGGGCTTGTCCCAGATTACTAACCAATCAAATATAGAATGCAGTCTGTCTTTTATAATATGTCAACAACCTCTTAAAGAAGCAATGACCTTAAATCTAAAATATTAATCTAACAAAATAATATATAGGACCATCATTTATCACACAGCCACTATGAACTTAACAGATAGTGGCCTATAGCATTATATAAACGCAGGTAGACAGAAACCAACGGGGTAACATATATTTTATATCTTTAATGCTCACTCATGTGCATGTGATAAACCGTGTGAAAAGCGATGATTATTATGCCTCAAAAAAGGCTTCACAGACCCAGGATTCAAGGGCAAAGCATGAATCCCAGTTTCTAACTCTCTTCCATGATTTGAGAGCAGAACTATTGAAAAACTGGAAGATGTGATGACGATTGGCCAGCAGAGGGCGCTGTAAGGAACAGATTATGTCAAATAAAATCTAATCCCTCACAGTGCATCTACAACAATTGAGCAGTAATCTATGTTGGTGTTATTAAAAAGATGACTATTCTGCAAAATTTATATTCACCTTAACTAAAACACTGGTTCACAAATAGGAGACTAAGATGGTTTATTAAAGGTGCAAAATTGCACTAAACTACAGAGACCAATTTGCTTCTACTGTCAAATCTGCACCGAACAGGACAAAGCTTATTGCTGATTGGATGCTATGATTTTCTGCATGCTTGCATCTTTCAGCAATGTGGTCAATAATAATATCCTTGGATAGGATTTTGATTGGGTAGGACAAACCCAGAAATGGTACAACAATTGGTTAATATGATCAAATTTACCAAACGGACCAACCAAAAGCTCACAGTATGAAACTTCCGACAACCTTTAGATTCAGACAGAGCATGAATGAAAACTTTCTTAATTTGGTACTTCCAGTGGCATTACGTCCTAACTAGATTAAAATGTATGTTCTCTATGACCGTGGAGCTCTGTTGGAGCGGGTGCTTACAGACAGGCACAACCCTGTACTCCATGTGATGGCAATCCCCAAAACAAACATTTTTTGGAGAGACATTGTGAAGCTCATTAAAGATGAAGTGCCAGCAGACCAGAAGCCCATTCTTCTCTCCCTGCCCATAGATGAAAATGATCGGCAAACCAACAAGCCCATCACCCACATTAAACACGCAGCAGATACCACGTCCATTGTTCTTGTAATGTCTTGAAATTGGCGCATGTATTTTCTCAATAACTATGGGACACCCATAAGCAGAGTGCGGGACCTATAGCGGTTTAATTTTTCAGGTTTAAATCATCTGTTTCATAAAAATGATACAGCAGCTCCTCTTACTATTATGCAAACCAGATATATGTAGCATATACCACCATCACATTCACCCATCATACAGGATTCGACATTTCTTTTATTCGTTCTTCTCTGCTCTTGATTTGAGGGCCCCCTTTCTTCCCAGCACCACTTTTCTCAACCTCTTTCTCCTTTCCCCCCATCCCCCTCCAATTACTATATACAGAATGGACAGATAAACACACAGATAAGCACAATGTATAATTTGCCTACATAGGTCCACGAAAATTCTATGACAAAGACTGAATGCTTATTTTTACTTACTGTATTATTATTATTGTGTCAATTGTTATGCATCCTGTATTACAGCAACGTGTAATCTCTCAACACTTATGTCTGATCAGCCTAAATATACCAGAGGGTGTAGTAAGGTCTATCTTATACTAGTGTGGCTGTGATACAAGAACTGCCATCCTAGGCGTCATTAAAACAAATGTGAGTTATAAACAGAAGATGCTGGATGAAAACTGTATTGATAAATGTGAAAATTGGTTCTTCCCTACATCAGCACAGACTGCTGCCCAGCTGGATGAGAGGAGAATAGTGCGCAGATAGCTGCAAATTCCTGGGAAAAGAGCAGACCAGCTTCCATGTGGAAGTTAATCTTTATCCCCAGGACTGTACTGTGGCTGAATATATCCCTGCAAGTAAATGCCTGCTTAAATGACTATATTTATAGCGAAAATCCTAATAACCTGACAGCACAGTTTCACAAGCTACGGATGTACAGAGTCTCTGGCTCTCTAGCTCTTGTTGAACTACAAGTCACAGCATTTCCTTACATCCACTCGATCTGCTCCCTGCAACTGCATTACACAATAGCAAATCAACAATTGTACCTGTGCCTCAAAATAGTTCTTCTAATCTATACAGAATTATGCAGTATTCTATACAATGCAAATTGCCTTGACAAAGCTGTATAAGTAATCTCCACACTATAGTGCTGTCAGCATTAAGAGACCTGAGAGTAGAATTACCTGCAGCAAGCAATATGCATTGAACAGGGAGTAACTCTATATTACTTTTATATACTGCTTACATATTACGCAGGGCTGTACAGAGAATATGTAATCATTCAGCCCCCAGTGGAGCTTATAGTCTACATTCCCTGACACACATACAGTCAATTTTGTCAGAATTAACTTACCAGTGTGTTTTTGGAGTGTTTGAGAAAAACCCCAGCACTGTGATGCAGCAATGCTGACGACTGTGCCACATGCTGCTTGTACCCCCTGGGTGGATAGGTATATTGTCACTGCCATATCGGACTTCATCTACTGCTGCCATATTATCCTTGTTTATCAGGAAACACTAAGTTTATGTTTTCACATTTGTCTAGCTTTTTCTTCAAGAAGGTATCACTTCGACACGTTGGTCATAGAAACCATTTCTATTATGAACTTACAGATACCTCTGATCTACCATAACATCGTTTGTGAAGTTATCCTGGTCCTACACCTTAGTGGGTGTTTGTTGGTGTTACCGGTCTGCACCTACGTCTGTCATCCTCTTGATGATTTGCTGCCTGATGCCAACGTATTTTAAATTTTTTTTTTATACAGATTCCATTTCTGGTCATAAATAACTATATTATTGACGGGCAACGTTAATTGATTAATATTTTTTTTTTCTGTGCTTTCTTTTGAGACTTCATATTCCACATAGGTATTGTAGGTATCCTGCAGTGTCTGGTCTAGTACAGCAGTGTGACCCTACACCCATAATCATCACCACACGTATCTTGAGATCCGCTCCTTACAGACTCCGGAAGTACGCAGAGACGATTTAGGTGCCGCTGAGAACAACTGCACCATGCGCTCAGTATGTGCCCTAATTACTCAGGCCCACAATCGTTATTAGCATTCTCAAGACACGCTCTGTTCATCCATCCCTTCCCTCTAGCGACCGACCCAACGACTGGAGCATCTTGTTTCAATAGATTACCCTCTGTTCTCAATCCTAAATCCCTACTACACCCTCTTCAGTCCAACACCCTACACAGAAACTGTGTTCACAAAAGTATCCAACAACCTCTTTAGAGCCAAACCAAATAATGAATCTTCCCCGATAAGTCTTCTGGACCTCATTTCACACTACAGATAGCAAACACTCCATCCGCAGTACTGCGCTCACATGGCTTTCATCATACTTGCCCAATTAATCTGTCACTGGTTTCCTGTTTACCGCACCTCTGATGGTAAAGTGCATACTACATAAAAGTCCCAGCACTCTAATGACATCATCATCACCATTTATTTATATAGCGCCACTGATTCCGCAGCGCTGTACAGAGAACTCACTCACATCAGTCCCTGCCCCATTGGAGCTAACAGTCTAAATTCCCTAAAATACACACACACACACACACACACACACACACACACACACACACACACACAGACTAGGGTCTATTTTGATAGCAGCCAATTAACCTACTACATCCACATCTATTCTCCACCAATGAACTCACTCCCTAGGTATTAGCTGGAAGACTGTTTGAGATGTTGGCTATCTGCTCATTGATGTCTAAAAGGCATTTAAGCTAAACAAAAAAAAACTGAACTGATTGTATTTCCTCCATTAAACATTTGCCTAATAGGTCTTCAGCAGTCAATAACACAATAAATCCACCTACTTGACTCTTCTGTATCAGTTATACATAGACAGTCATAGAAGTCATGACACTTCTACATACACAACATCTCCAAAATAAGTCCTTTCCTCACACAAGGTGCCACCAACCTCCAGATCCACAATCTTATAAAGTCCCACCTGGACTACTGCAATCTCCTCTTCCTGGCCTACCTGTGAAACAGACTGCCCCTCCTGCAATCAATTTTGATTACTGTCACAATACTCTACACTACTCCATTCCCCTAATCTATTGCCCCGTCTCGGTCAGTCACCCCACTGGATGCCCATAAATGTCAGTATTAAATTCTAGGTGCAGAGATTTGCCTACAACTCCCTACATAACATCTGAACCATCTAAATTTTCAACTTAACCAAAAGGCCAGTTCTGTTATGTTTTCATGTGAGTTTTCTGTGTGATTATATGGTGAAAGACCAAGAATTGTGAAGAACAACTGATGTCTGTATAAAGATCTATTTTGTTATTGCTTCACCCTGTCCGATAGACTACTGAGTGCCTACTGACAAGATAATTCCATTTGTATATGTCCTGGATGGTTTTGTGGTATTCCAGTTGGTTTGTTAAGGTTGCTGTGTTTGTTGAAGCTCCCTGGAATTATTTATTTTTCATTTCTACAAAGAACCATCTCCATCCCTGATCTTACACCAACTCTGTCGTACAGATTCCCAATATTAAGAATCAAGTGCTCCTCACACTTCTTAGCCTCTAGGCTTGTTTGGGCACGACCACACGTACATGTAAAAACACTTAGTTTGTTTTTATTATGATCAATGTACAGCGATGCGTAAAATGTTGGAGCTTTATAAATAAATGATAACTTAGTGTGGCCACTACTAGATGCTGAGGAGAGGCAGCACGGTGGCTCAGTGGTTAGCTCTTCTGCCTCACAGTGTTTATATGTCCTCCCGGTGTTTGCGTGGGTTTCCTCCGGGTGCTCCGGTTTCCTCCCACACTCCAAAAACATACTACTATGTTAATTGGCTGCTATCAAAATTAACCCTAATCTCTCTCCCTGTCTGTCTGTGTGTATGTTAGGGAATTTAGACTGTAAGCTCCAATGGGGCAGGGACTGAGGTGAATGAGTTCTCTGTACAGCGCTGTGGAATCAGTGACGCTATATAAATAAATGGTGATGATGATGATGATGATATAGTACAGCAATTATACAGAGGTAAATCTGCAGTACTACTCTGATTGTTAGTAACTTATGACAAGTACCCTGTTGGTCACTGGTTACTGGTACAGGCTGCTGGCTACTATGATCTGTGGAACGGCACCAATCGAGCATGTGCTGATTATAGCGCCTTCCTGCTCATGAAGTCAATGACCGAGCAGGCTGCTATAAATTACTGGGATCTGCAGATGTGACCGGTGTCAGCTTCTGGTTACGGTAACTTACATCAAGCACCCTGGTTAGTTATTATTATGAACTGCGCCTGACTTATGAAGAAAGAGAGGTAAGGCGGAGTTATTGGGAGTTGTTGTTATTTTTGTTACATGAGAATTAGTTTTTCACTTGTACAACAGTTTTCACTTTGTTTGGAATAAAGTGTTTAGAGAGAAGCGGGGGCAGGAGCGGTATGGTCTTTCAGAGTCCAATGATGCCAACTCCCAATGAATGTAAACCAAATACTAACTCACAAGACAAAAGGCACCGAAAAATAACTAGTAACATTGAGAAACTCACATGTAAGACAGGTGTGTAAAAAGAGAAGTAATACACAGTGTGTGTGAACTAGAGATGGGCGAGTTTGGTTCCCCGAGAACCGAACCCGCCCGAACTTTGCCTATCCGAGTACCGAGCCGGTACTCTCCAGCCCGCTCGGATTCCAAATCGAGGCCGAACGTCATTGTAACGTCGTCGGATCTCGGGGCTCGGTTCTCGCGATATTTGAAAATTATAAATACCTGCCTCCACAGCAATCCATCGCCATTTGACAGAGGGAGAGAGCAGGGTGTCCCTGCTCTAATCAGCCTGTGACTACAGAGAATACAATTCTGATAACAATTCTGATAACAATTGATAGAGAAGAGAGGAGGACAGAGGAGTCTTTTTTTTTTTTTAATATTTGGCACTACAAGTTATTAAATATTAATGCAAAAGAATGGGGGACACCCCAAAAGCACTTGGAGACACCCCATTCTTTTGCATTAATATTTCTGGCTGTCAAAAGTACTATTTTTCAGCAGACTAAAAATATAATATTTAGCACTCCCAAGTGCTTTTGGGGTGTCCCCCATTCTTTTGCATTAATATTTCTGGATGTCAAAAGTCATATTTGTCAGCAGTATCTAAAACAATTTGTAGCACTACAAGTGCTTTGGGCTCATAATGGATTCAAAGCAGTCCACATATGAGCAGAACGAGCAACCAGGTTCTGTCACCAGTCCTGATGGTAGTGTTCCCAGTACGTCACCTGGGAAAGGCGATGTCAAACTACACAGTCTTTTGAAATCAGTCAAAAAAACACACACCCAAAAAAAAATTACCGTGTTGAAGGGAAAAAGAAGTGTAACTGAGGAAAAGTTAACTGCCGATAAAAAAAAAATTGACAACATGCCATTCTACACACGCAGTGGCAAAGAGAGAATGAGGCCTTCACCTTTGTCTATTAGTGGCAGATCAAAAAATGTTACTGAGCCTTCTTCTTGTACGGACACTCGTGACGAAGCAAAACCAAGTAATTTGGAGTCTAAAAGTGGTGCACAAGTACTGTTACGCATGAAAGCCGAGCTGCAAGAAAACAGTAAGGCATTAGAGCAGTGATGGGCAAACTACGGCCCGCGGCCCAGATCCGGCCCACTTAGAGGTTCTATCTGGCCCGCCAATATTTTAAAAAAATTCATTAAAATATGCATAAAATTATTAGGGCCGACCCTGTGTGTCAGAACCTTAATTTTTATGCCTTCCCAGCTATTCCCTCCATTACACTTCATCCTCCTTCCTAAAAGGACATTTCGTATGTCAATCACTGAAACACCTGCCCGCCCCCTAATGGCTGAAAGTCATGTGAGAAGAGATGAGCTGGGCCATATACTAATTTTGATTGGCTGCTGTGTTGTCAGTTAGTGGCTCACCAGAAAGACGGATCTGCAACAACCTGCTGAAATAAGTGGTGTGTCTGTACGATTGCTGCACTTATAGAGGTAACACTGCTATATAACACCCTCCCGTCCCATTCACAAAATTTGTATTATATATTTCGATATTTGAGTTCTTTAATAAATTATATTGGCCCGCCTAAAGTTTTTCTTTTTTATTTGGCCCGCTCCGGAAAAAGTTTGCCCATCATTGCATTAGAGGATAATGTATGCTCTGAATCAGAAATGACACCAATCCCTGTATAGAGTCCATCCACCAGTGGTATGTGTAATCGTGAGCATTCTGTTAGTGACAGTGTACCCATAAAGAAGGTTCCTTTCAGCAGTTCTGCTGATGTGTGCCAAAACAGCCCGAGTGTAGTCGGTGATAAACCAATTGAGGATGCCACCTTTAAATTAGAAGAGGATGAGGGGGAGATTTGTGTAGGCAACGAGGACACTAATGATGATGTTGATGATTATGATGCAGACAGATACCAAATTGCCTTTCTCAATTTCTATTTATATTCTAGACCAGGGGTAGGCAACCTGCGGCTCTCCAGGTGTTTGTGAAACTACAAGTCCCAGCATGCTTTGCCAGTAGATAACCAGCAGATAGATGGCAAGGCATGCTGGGATTTGTAGTTTCACAACACCTGGAGAGCCGCAGGTTGCCTACCCCTGTTCTAGACTCTATAACGGCTGAATAGTTTTCTATTTTACTCCTAGTGGAGAGGGGGTCTGATGCAGACAGATACCAAACTACATTGGTCCATTTATTTTTACTTTCTAATTCCACAGTCTATGCAGGCTGCTTTTTTTCTATTCAACTACAAGTGGAGGGTGTAGTATACACCCAAAGACGATGGCTACATTGCCAATAATCAAAGATGGAGGAGGTAGACAACAAGATTTGTCTGTATAATTTGCAGGCAAGTGTTCGCATTAAGGACGGCCTACCAGGGATTAAACTGTTTTTTTTTCATAATTTATTAGCTTTAGAATTACCTCACTTATCCAAGAAACTAGTGGAGAACTAAATTAGGTTATTTTAGACCAAAAAAATTGTATTTTTTTCAAAAATGGCTTAAACAAAATCACACAAAACCAAAACCAAAACACGCAATGACTGTTTGGCAAAACCAAAACACGACGGTAATCCAGATCCAGAACTAAAACCTAAACCAAAACACGGGTGTCAGTGAGCATCTCTAGTGTGAACACTGATCATGCTGCATGGCCTGTTGTGCTCTGAGACAGGGAGAATCAGATCTATTTTAAGTCACACATTCATCTTCACAACACAATAGCCAGTATCTGACAATGATCACCCGTCAGCTCGAACACGTTTCATCATACAAGAAAAGAAAGTGTTCTACATTTGTATCACTGGGAAGAACCTCACATTGTGGACAATGTCTTATTTTCTGCAATAATGATTTTCAGATTTCGTTTGCAGACCTCGCCAGAGATCTCTAGGACATGTTCCTGTACTTCTAACTACTCATGATCAGATGCAGAATATTTTATATTGCTAACTAGGAATATAGTGAAAGCTGTTTATATTATCACCCTCTCCTGGCATCTAATTATTTTCAGGGATCTCTGATCCTGATTACAAATTCTTTAAGAAACTATATTCTGGCATGTTACTTGCACCACTAATTACAGAGAAAACACGATTATATATTATATTATTATATTTTGACCAATTTTACAAATTGAAACCTTGATCAGGACAAAAACAGTAAACAGATATATTTTAAGGACAACATATATTATGGAGATTTCTCTTCTGACAAACAAATTTGGTTTTGCAATGACGTTCCACTGATGTGTGCATATATAAAATAAGATAAATGGTTACTCAGGTCATCTGGCATGTTCTACTGCTGTAAATAAAACTTCCGTAACGCATCAGATAATGATCAGAAGACTCGCACGGTCTGGTCTGTAACGTCACACAAGGTGTAAAGTAAATTATCATCAGAAGCTAAATGTAAGGTTATCACCACCCCAATGTCTAATACTGAACCTCACGTTACAATTCTATGTCTCACCCTCAATTCATTTCAAACCTATTTTAAAGAGAATAAGCCGTGGTTTATTTTTGGCAGTCATGAAGACATATATTATGTTTAATAAAATGTACAGAAATGGTCATACAAGCACAACGTTAACAAATGTTTCCGAATAAAATACATGAACTTTAAAATCAAGGTCATTATCAAGGTCATCCTGACACGTGTGGCTGGTAGTACAGGGAACACAATAAGATTAGTCACAGACCGGACAAGCTGTAATCACGTCAATTATGGCATCACCTAGGACAGGCCTGGCCAACCTGTGGCTCTCCAGGTATTGTGAAACTACAAGTCCCAGCATACTTTACCAGTTGATATGCAGCCGATAGATGGCAAGGCATGCTGGGACTTGTAGCTCTACGAAACCTCAAGAGCCACAGGTTGGCCAAACCTGATGTAGGAAGACAGTTGTGTTTGTTTTCTGCCCCGCATAACACCTCTGAAAATCAGCCGGGTGTCCGCAAACATCGGACTTGAAAACACATATGTGAAACCTGCCAAGACAAGCACCACACATGCCTCAACAAGTTAGTGTTGTTGTATTTTGTATTCCATACAACACTTTATAAATGTAATTGGAATCTCCAGAACCCCCTCCATTCCCGCAATGTAATCCAAATTTGGAATTTTCAAAGCCTTCATCCAAATCCACATCCCTAAATGACCACGGCACAGCAGTCTAACAAGATGACTCCTATTTTCTTTTATACACTAGCTGCACATAATTTGTGAACTTCTCAGAAGACGGAGAGTCCATAATGCAGTCACATTACAGTTTACATTACAAGACAACAGCTCCACTGTGTATAAAGACGTTCGCTTTGACTCATCCCACCGTAGAAAAGATAGGTCTAATGTACATGTGCGACAATTACATCATATTCTCCCCATGTCTCGCATCTTGATTTCTTACATCATACCTACAAAATACACAGTAAAGTCAAATAAAGAACAGCTCTAAAGCTTAAATAACTATATCTATTTTGATAAGTCTTCCAGCCCCTGGTAGAGAAGCATCCTGGCGTTTACTCTGAAAGGCTGAACTGCAACCGGAACAGATGAGTATTTGCATACATCACAAACAGTGACATTTAATGTGAGGCCACCTATTCTGATTTATTTCTCAAGTTGTCACGTGCAGACATCAATGTTCTGGTAATGAGGATATTTTACCAGAGGCTGGAGTTCTCATAATTACTAATGTATATTCAGGAAGAGGCTCACACCAGATTCCTCTCATTAACAATGGGACTCCCAGATGTGGGAGTACCAAGGATGTGAAAATTATGGTGAAGGTTAATAAACCAGAAAACAAAACAGACCATAATATAACAGGGAACGAATATATCTCTATTAACCATTCTGCCTCTGAAATTCACATACAGCAACCTGGAAATTACTAGACATAGAAAATTACCCCCCAAATAATCATGTGTCCAAAATCTGCAGGGTCATACAATGGAATAACGCCACGTCAGGAACTCGGCCCAATAAAATAACATCACGTCAGGAACTCGGCACAGCCGCGGTGGGAGCAGAAGGTACCTTGGAATTTTTGCCACTGCTACGTCCTGATTGAGACGATCCACTTCGTTGCACCCCCGGTTCCGGGGTTGGAGGAGATTTGTCCGATGAATGGTCTGAACTTTTCTCCACCATGATTTCTCCTTCACTCTGCTGGGGAGTTGGGGAGCGGGAACGTTTGCGCAGGATAGGGGAGCAGGCGGGAGAGCTTCGGTTCGAGTTACTTGCCGTGCTAAGGGAGGGAAAGACAGTATTAAAATTTTTTTTACAAAAAGGTGTTTGTTTTATATATTATTCTACACTTTTAAATGCTACACAATACAAACTACTGCTGCTAACACAATAGATTAAAGCACAGATACGAAGGCATCGAGAGAAAGCACTAAACAACAGAGAATGGAAACTAGCCAAAGGTATTAGGGAGAGATTACTAATAAAAACAATGGTGTGTGAATGTGAGAGAGTCCTCAGCACATGACAGCTTCTGACACATGGTTTTATCAATGGTGCAGCAGCAGAGCCATGCCAGGGATGCTACATCTAAAGGAAAGCCAGCAGCAGGGGAATTGTACAGACAATCATTAGGAGTAGAAATGAATTCAGCCAAAGCCACACAAAAGAAAACAGTAACAGCGGTAAGCCAGGGAAGAGTGCAGACACAGGGCCACAGAGCAGAGAGGGGCAGATCCATTGTGGGGAGTGGGTGCTAAAATAGACACATACTTCTTTATTGTGGGCCGATGGAATAAGAACATGAGACAAGTCACATGTACATATATATATATATATGTAGGTAGAGACCCCCTCTGTCACACCCCCAGCCCACACTGGGTCCTATCAGCTGAAGGCGCAATCTATAGACAGCACCCACATCCTGGGCAGTCACTGCTGCACCTCTAATCATGTCTATGGTATCTGCTACATTGCAACATCTGCGGAGTGATTAGATGCTGTGAACTTATGTGTGATGGAAAAAAATACATAACATGCTGGGAAACTTCTACTTGTCCTTTTTCTGGTACAGTTTGATCAGCATTAACAAAGACCTGAGAATTGGCGGCGCTGAGCAATGAACGATAACGAGAGGAATTTGTGTTTTTGTTGGCTTTTATTTTCGGCAATATTTGTTCCAGACAAGTCTCCCTCACACACACACTTCCTGCCTGGATACTACTTTGCCCCCAGTCGTGGTGGGGGCTCTTGTTCTAGCAATGCGGAATGCTCTTTGTAAACAACCCCTAGAGTTGCCCCACGCTGCTCCATCCCACCAACCTCTGCCCTTGGTTTACCAGCAATGACTGCCAGGTACTCAGAGAACATCTCTTCTTTGTACTTGGCTGTACATAGTTGTGTCACTCACCATGCTGTGAGGTTCCTTACAGCGTGATCTACTCCTAATTCATCACTGTATGTTATTAAATGCTGTTGTCTTCCTGACTTCAGACCTCACGATTTATGTACAATAAGCTGCAGGACTGGAGCATTATTTTCCAACATGTACCAATGTTTACCAAGTATACCCCAAAGTGTCATTTATATCATGTGCCCCTTAATGTGTAAAGCCGAATTTAAAGTACCCCCCTGTTTTGAGCACATTATACCAAGCTGTTCCTTATACATTTAAAGGTTGTAAAGAGAACATCTGAACTTACAAATGTAATGTTATTTGCAGTTATATTTCCAGATTCACGTACATATTGCATCGGAGATACCCCTTGGGGTACACGTGCCACAGGTATTTCTATGTAGCTGCCCACTTCATGTAGTCTGCAATTACAGTTGTTTATTTTATGACGACCTATCTTCTGGGGTGGGATAAAGCCCAATCCTCAGGAGAAAGTGTAATAACGGAGGAGAACATCAGCCCCCGGGCTGCTACATCCACCTGCTCACACCCCAGAGAGTATCCAGCTTATGCTGCCTGCAAACACCGTTCACCACACAACTTCACAGTGGCACTGCCAGGAGCACAACCCAAACTAGACACAAAAAAGACACACCCTAGAACCGCAAGCTAATGTACAGCAGCAAGCCATATGCCGCAAAGCCAAGCCAGCCGAATGTGATTACAAGACACGTTATCAGCACACCTACAGTGCCGCACACATGCACTCTTATTACACTTTAACACAATGCAGTGACCCCCTGGAATGACGCATCTCTCAGGGTGGGAGCAGCCTTTTGTCAGATAGAGGGGACAGCAGTAAGTCCGCAGCAAAATGTGTCACAATGCAGAGAGCGTCCCACAGCATGCACTGTGCAGTCTTCCTTACTCCCCCCCCCCCTTCATCATCACAATATCAAAGGCCCACACCAGGGGACAGACACATGTATACACGTCTCTGCAAGGTCACAGACAGACACAGGCTGGGAGCCACATAAAACACACAGAAGCCTCAGCACTAACCTGGCAGCCATGAGAGGATGAGCCAGCATCATTGCTTGATCCATTCATTCATGCAGAAAAAGCAGCAGGGGGCAGGGAAGACAGCGAGCAGGCAGGAGGGTTACTCACCTCCAAATCCATCTCAGTGCCCCCCGTCACATAAACGGGGGGTGTTATTGGGGTGCTCGGATAAGGCAAGGGAGCCTCTTTTCAGCTGTTTGTCTCTCACCCTCTTGCAACGGAGTCTGAGCGATGGGAGGAAACATTCATGGACCACCCCTCCTCCCTGACTCACAGCTGCTCTGTGTATCCCAGGCTGCATACAAGACATATGCCTGCTCCCCTGTCATTTACACTCTCTCCAGGATCCCACTCCTGCCCCTCAGCACAAACATCTACCTCTGTCCTCCCTCTCTGGTCATGGATAAAGAGTGATGTGTGGATGTGACAATCACCTGAGCAGCTAACTGCACCAACATAAAACTGCACAGGAGCGCCCAATCCCCCCCACCCCCTGTTATCTGGGCTGAGTAGGAGTGACTGTCAATGCAGTAGTCACCAGCACCTGATCATCAGGCCGGGGGTCTTACACAGTAATGTATCGCAAGGTACAAATCAAATCATGATCAATTCCAACATTACTAACACAAATGTCAGATGATAAATACAAAGAAACTTTATATTCTAGTATTGGTAAAGACAGTTTCTGCACATCTGCATTAAAGGTGATATATACATACAATAATTTACTTTTATTTGAATGCAGACTTTAATGCTACCACACTTTTCATGTGTACAGCTACAACCCTCTGATAACAGTTTACAAAGCCATCTTTAAAAACAAAAAATACCATTATTACTCAGCAGCAAAATTCAAACTAGAAGCATTAATTATTATGTATTGATGGAAATAATATTACATACTCAACTGATTAGCACAGTTTGCAAAGCATTACATATGGCTATATTCTGTCACTTTGTAACTGTCAGATAGTAAGACAGTAATAGGCAGCCTACCACCAACTCCTCCAGGGTGACAGTATAAGATGACAAGTTATTTGTTTCATTGTTACAACCCTTTACCTATTGTGGCATGAACAATGTCCCTGGCATTTTCATTTATTTATTAGATTTGCAATATATTATATAAGGAACTGCCTCTTTTGGGAATGACACATTGACTCTTGAGGTCCCACAATAATGACCCTGCAACTCTTTGTTTCTCAGTAAAAATGGAAAGTGACATCATAAACTCACACAATGAGTCATTTTACCCTCATTTATGTTAAGTGACTATCAGTACCTTTCTTACATAGGGGTCTATTTATGAGAGTGTGACCAGCAGTAAACCCAGAGGAAACAGCTGACAATCGCACAATTTATGAGGGGTGAACGCAGGAGCATTAACCTACTTTTCGTGGTTTACCGCAGTCTCCATAGAACTCTATGGGGACTCTGATGATTTACTAAGCAGGGAAAAAGCATAATTTTTCACTGCAACTATCCCAGGATGGCGTTACCATACCAGTGTCTGTGGAGCCCAACAGCTTTGCATGATCCCCCGCTGGTAAAATCCTATGCACTTGCGCGAACGTTAGTAGTAGACTGGTGTGGTACATCTAAGTTAACCCTTAACGCTTTAGGTCAGGATCGCAGAGGCAACAGAGTTTCACTTATTGATAAACAGCATTGACAACAGATCCGTACTGATGCGATAAGTGGAGATGAGAAACCTCAATTGCGATTGACGCTTGTTAATAAAAAAAAGTCCCCTAAGCAATTGGAAAACCATACTTATACGAGATAAATGGCATATGTAGAAGTTTTTTGCTCCACTGCTGTCAGCATACATCATGAGCTGTACAAGGAAAATGGCTTCTCATAAGGAAAAATGCCCATACGTGTTTCTAAGCACCCAGAGAGGCGCATGAAAGCCTCTTTTAAGCAAGTCTTTGGAGCCGCTTAATGAACTAGTGGACATACAATGATTTCTGCAGTAAAACACAAACATGGTGGGACAAGTACTAATAGACACACCAGACACTGGTTATATGCTCCGCAGATGGGTGACCTCACACCAGCAGGTCACATTACTGGGAGACTATTTGGACAAACTGAAACAGGGATTTCTACATTTACATAGCATTAATCTATAGGCTTGTACAGGTACTGACAGTTTTTACTAAATACTTTGGTTTATGCTCTTTCTTGCTTTTTAGGCAGGTATTTATATAATCCAGTGTATTGCACAGGAGTACTACACAAAGTAGCGTTGTCTTATATCCCAGGTCTGCCTTACCATAGATAAACAGCAATACATATAGTTAAATGTTGCAGGGGGATGTGCTCAAGCCAATAAATTAAAGTCATCTAAAAGTGGACAACCCTTGGCATAAAATAAACCACTTGAATCCTTCATGAAACTCTTCACTTCTGCTATAATATTCAAAAGATCAATGTATATTCTTCAAAAGCCCTATCCAACATCAGTCTGAAAATGTAAAATATAAAAGTTGTACATTACATTGCAACTTAAAAGTATTTAATGTTATTTGAACAATAATTACAACAAATATCATCATCATCATTTATTTATATAGCGCCAACATATTCCGTAGCGCTTTACAATTAGGGACAAACATAGTAAACTAATAAACAAACTGGGTAAAACAGACAAAGAGGTGAGAAGGCCCTGCTGAATATAATACTGTTATTTGTTCCTTTTACCACTTGTGAAAGCAAATTAACTCCCAAAGAAACAGACAAGGTAGCTGCAAAGAGTGAGGAACTGACAATGTAACATTGTACTTTGGGAGTATCAAACACACTTAATTATTGTAGAACTTATTTTTAGTACAAACACTTAAAAAATTTAAAAAAATTATATGGGTCAGAAGCAGGCAGTATGGAGTATAGAAATAGACAATTATATATATAGATCTCTCTCTCTCTATATATCTATCTATCACTATATATATATATATATATATATATATATATATATATATATATATATATATATATATATATCTATAACTATATATATCTATATCTATATCTATCTATCTATCTATCGTGGCAGCACTTCTGTCTCACAGCACTGGGGTCATGAGTTCGATTCCCGACCGTGGCCTTATCTGTGTGGAGTTTGTATGTTCTCCCTGTGTTTGCGTGGTTTCCTCCGGGTGCTCCGGTTTCCCCCACACTCCAAAAACATACTGGTAGGTTAATTGGCTGCTATCAAAATTGACCCTAGTCTCTCCCTCTCTGTCTGTCTGTGTGAGTGTATGTCTATATTAGGGAATTTAGACTGTAAGCTCCAATGGGGCAGGGACTGATGTGAATGAGTTCTCTGTACAGCGCTGCGGAATTAGTGGCGCTATATAAATAGATGATGATGATATATATCTATATCTATCTATCACTATCTATCTATATCTATATATAACTATATCTATCACTATCTATCTATAACTATATATCATATCTATCCTTTACTCTATCTAACACTATCTCTATCTATATCTATATATATATCTATATATAAATATATATTTTATTCATTTTTTCAACCAATTTTTCTTCATACAAAGACATGAAGGTTAACAGGCATGACAAGTGAAACAAATGGCTCCCTATAGCAATGTGTGCAGGTGTACTTGCACTGTACATTTTCAGACACCCAATAAAAACACCCAAAAACATATAAAACATAACGGAACCGGAACCAGAAACTGCAGATGGAAACTTATGGGTAGGTTTGAAACTGAGCAATAAAAGTGCAGAAAGACTTACTGCATCGTCTCCATTACAGCTTAGTACTTTTTCCAATCACATCAAGCTAAAGTATATAAGTACAATTTTGCTACAAAACCCCTCTCAGTCCAACAAGTCAGACGTGCCTGTTCTAAACACTACTACATGCAATAGGGAAAATAAAAAATAATTACAATGAATTTATTTGCATAGAATGATACAAAAATAATTGACTCCTAGAAGCAGCCCAAAATGTACACTCCTCACTGCCACTCACAAGCCCTTTAAATCCATTCATCAATGACAGTGGAAGCCTGAATCTGTGCCCAGTGTTAGAGTTTGTACACACGGGGATTAAAAGAAAAAAAAAAAAAAGACTACTAAAAGCATAGAACACACCTTGTACTTGTCTTAACTTTTAAACAGAGCTGTGTTCTTGTTTTCTTTATTAATAGCCCACTTTCTGCATAGTGTACTAGGTACTCATTGAGTGGACCCATAGAATAGCATTAGAACATACCAAGATATCAGAAAGTGTGTGTCTACAGATCCAATCGCTCTATCAGCGGTAAAGCAAGTTTACCGGGCTTTATAAAACGCACATTACACATGTAATATTAATGCCTGTGTGTACTACTAGTCACATGGCATGCTTACAGGGGATATAAGAAGTATATGGGTGGGTGTGTGCAAGACTTTCTAGTTAGTCCAGACTAGTGCAAGGGCTAACCAGGATAACTGCGAACTGAACCAATTGTGCTGGTGTTATTGTTAAATACTAGCATGTTAATTGCCCAGGGGATACAGTAGACATCATTTGTAAAACAAACTAATGCTTTAATCCCTAAACTCATTTGGTAGGGGAAGTTACTGGATTAAGCCAAACTGCATTCGGAAGGGGGAGAGAGAATGTTACATGTACAGATTGTTCTAGTTTACTACAAATTTGCTATTGCAGAATAAAACATAATTGATATTGAAAACATGGACCCTACAGGATGATTAAGGATCTGTTGTTTGGGGGTACAATCTGCGGTATTTGGCAGTGTTAACACATAAATCCCAGGAGAATGGGAGGTTGAGTGAGGCTATTAATCCTGGAGGTCTGAGGGAGGGTGGAAAAGGAAGATGGATAAATGATAAGAGGATTATAGGCTCTGAGTACAGATGGCATCCTGCAGCCTCCGTGCTCTCTTACTTCTTGCCACACGGGTGGCATCACTAAACACTCAGCACTGGAAAATATCACCTAATTCTATTACTTGGTTCCATAACATTAGCCAAGTGGAAACACTTAATGGAAGTTTGTTTTGGGTTCTAAGAAAAAAATGACAAACTCTTACTCAGGTTTCACATTTATTTTAAAGCCTGGTTCCTGTACATCAAAATTATATTTCTGCAGTAAATGAAATAAAATGTAAGAGTGTACTTACCTAGATCCTGGAGCGTTACCTCTTCAGACCTCCAGAATCACTGGAGCAATTGCTTATCGTTAATGAAATACTAGTCTGTGTTTAGATTCAGAGTGACCTCGTTGTCCTTTTTTGTAACATATTTGAGAAGGCCTCTCATTATTAGGTAGTGATAACAGACATTTAAACGACAATGCTGAATGTGAAAGAACGGATAGCAATACAATCATACTATAAACGCAAATGTATTTTAATGTGTCTCAATGGTTAAATCATTATTCAATTTCCCCAAACTGGGGAAGCACCACAAAGCACACATGGAAAGAAGAAGAATAGAGAAATATTGTGGAACTATAATTCACATTCAGATGACTATAGTATTTCTTTTTAGGGAGCTGAGCTGGAGTTAGTTCCCGTTCTACGGCTTCCATATCTTAACATATATCCTCACTTCACAGATTCATATTATTGTTACTGAAATGAACCTGTCAGACATTACTGGGCATTACTTGCTGCTGCCTGGCAGTATCCAGCTTGCGTGGGCATAATAATGACTGGCACATGGAGTGTAGGAATAAGACAACAGAATACAACACTGCATTATACAAAGGGAACTTGCACTACACTACAGAGATGGTTTAGCAGCTTAAGGAGACATTACTGCATTGACTTAATAAACCCATTTAACAGTGTTACTAGTAGGGAAGCTAGACAGCGATACTAAACTATGAACTCTAACCAGGCAGAATTGTGACTAGTATGCTAGGAGGGGATGGAGAGAGAGGAAGATAAACCTGCAAGACATCCTGCGTGCATCCCAGGAGCTGGGCACAATACGTCTCTTCAGTCCATGGATAATCTCCTGACAACTGCAGTCTGACAGTGGACGCTCACAGTAAGGGCTGCAGAAAACGTGTAACCAGAAGCCAACTTCCCTGAGCCCATATCCAAATCAAAGGGGGAGCACTCATCCGGAGACGGGGTGATAATGTACAAGAGAGGCGGAAGGTGTCTCTGCTTACCAGACAAGCCTGAACCCTTTCATTAGTGCAGAAATGCTAAGCCGGTGGGCACATCGCAGCCTGCCCACTCATAGTGGTCTGTGTTCCAGGACATGTTGGAGGAGATCAGATGATGGACAGGCCTGATTGTCAATGCATTTGTCCCCTCTCCTCTCTCCCACCAGCGCTAGAGCACACGGCTCTTCTGCTGACAGTGTGGGCTGAGCATGTGCAGAATAGAGGGAGATGTGGGAAGCTGAGCCAGAATTGGCATTCCTACTAGACACACTGCTTCTGAGTGGGAGGGATGGAGGGGGGATGTAAGGGGGGGTGCAAAGTAGGGGACAAGAAAACGAGAAGTTCCACAGGAACCCTTGCGACACCAAAATATCCGGATGATAAAGATGCTGTACCAGCAGGCTGTCGCTTTCTATCATGCCCCCCCTTCAACTTCCTCTCCCCCTTCTGGACCATTTGCCAGTGCAGTAATTACTAGGACCGGGGACACATGTTCAGTGAGTGAGCGTTACATAATATCCTGCTCTCTGTAATTATACAACTTCTCTCCTAGCACATTTTACTACACAACAAAATGATTTATTCCTTGGTTTTTTTTTCCTGTTCTGCAGGAATTTCCAAACCTACTCTAAAAGTCAGGACCACGGTGTGTAATGAAAAAACACACACACCGTAAAATGCTGTGCAGGAGAATGAGGAGTCTGCATGTGTTAAATGTGTAACAGGGACCACACTGCAAACTGTACACATGTAAACAAGACAGAATGAGATCACGGCATATAAATCCAATTCTATATAAAGAGCCTGATGGGACTATAGACTTGTATGACTTCTGCAAAGGTTCCTGCACATGTGTTGGTGAAATACTCAATAGTGCAATAATCTGGTGAGTGTAAATTTGCCTCTGCAGCCACTTCCCTACCTGTGTCTGTATTTATGTCTGCGTACAAAAAGAAGAGAGAAAAAAAAAAATAGGACATAGGAGTTGTGAAGATAGGCATCTGACCATCTGTTCCTTGTGTCAGATGACGGATCTCAGCCAATCAAGTCTTTCCAATCTCTGTCAGGTGACATAGCTCAGCTGTCACTCCGAGTAAGCATCACACTCTCCGCATCTCTGATCCGATAGCATCCTGGGATAGCACTGAGACTGTACCCAGGGAAGTGGAAACAGTTAGCTTCCACTGGACAAGGGGGGATATAGGTAAAGGGAATTGGAGAAGCTTAAATATGACACTGAACTGGCAGCTTATAAAATGATTTGCCAGCACATTGTTAGCAGCTAAAAGGTGACACTAGGTTGATGCGTATAAGAAGCAGCATCTATTCACAGACTCAGCAACTGGATGTACAGAGCACGGCCTCAGGCAAAGCTGACTCATTCCAAGCTCCTGGGAAGTGCAGTTAATTAGGGCAGAACAGGTGCCTGGAAGAAGTTGCTTTTTTCCTGTCTCCTAATGCAGCAGCAAGCGGTTTATATGTGGCTCTATCACACCTGTGTGTGGTCAGATAGAAGGTGTGAGTGCAGGAGTTTACATGAAGATATGGAGGCAGCAAATCTTCATCCTATCCTAGCTAGTGAAATCACTGGCAATAGATGTGCTCCATTCCTTAGTGATGTCACCTCCACATTTACAAACTGACGCTACCTGGTAATGTCCACTAAATAAGTAATCGCACACCCCACCTGCTCCTCTGTCAAACACTTTCTCCATTATAACGGATACAGGATAAAATATAGAAACAAATAAAAGTAACAAAGACTTGTCTTTGTGCCATCCTAATCATGTGCCTAGTCTGGCTGCACTATAAATACATCCCTGCAATTTGCAGTACATCTCATTACAAGGAACAGTGCTGGATTCAATCTTAAGCCCCTTTCCTACAAATAATTTATCACTGCAACTGTTTTCCATCACTTACTCGTACCACTGATGCTATCACACACGTACTGACCTACAGACGCACAGTTCCATTACTTGTATGTCATATTTACTTTTCCAGTAGCTTGGGAATTAAATTATTTTGCATTTTCTGTGGATTTGATCATCCCCAGAACATGTATAAAAGCTGCTGAATGTGGTACATGTGGATTAGATTCAAAAGATGCTTAACCTTTAGTTCAATAGTGTTTTAGAAAAGGTGGAGCACAGAGATCAATTATAGGTTCCCCTATTGTTAGACATGTAAATAAAAACACACATCTATAAAGAATAAAACACCTACTGATAATTAAATTAAGCATACAGAAGTGATACTGGGCCTATCTGCCAACATTCACTGATCCGTGTCCATTACTCCACAGTGCCCCCTTCACCCGCCACTGTATACACAGCGCCCCCTTCACCCGGCACTGTATACACAGCGCCCCCTATGCCCAAAAATACATACACAGTGCCCCCTACACCCTGCACTGTATACACAGTGCCCCCTACACCCCTGCACTGTATACATAGGGTCCTCTACACTGTATAGACAGTGCTTCCTATGCACAATAATACATACAGTGCCCCCTGCACTGTATACAGTTCCCCCTATGTCCCAAAAATACATAAACAGTGCCCCCTACACCCTGCACCACATACACTGTGCCCCCTATACCCTGTAATGTATATACAGTACCACATATGCCTAATAATATGCACAAACAGTGCCCCCTATGCCCAGCAATGGACACACAGTGCCCCCTATGCCCAGCAACGGACACACAGTGCCCCTATGCCCAGCAACAGACAGTGCCCCCTATGCCCGGTAACACACACAGTGCCCCCTATGTCCGGTAACACACACAGTGCCCCCTATGCCCAGTAACACACACAGTGCCCCCTATGCCCAGTAACACACAGTGCCCCCTATGACAATATCACAATGAAAACAGACATTTGACTGTTGACATAATCCATTAGATTTAAAGTGGAAAAGCCACAACTACTGCCGGCAATATACAGGAAATATTTTTTTAGAAACAATAAAACGAAACACAATGTTAAAAAACACGCATGCGTGACCCACCCTCAACAGATTAAGATTCCGGCGGTATAAAGTAAAAAAAAAAAAAATAATAAAATGGAACTCAATGTCAACATTCTGAATGTTTACATTTTCATTGTTGCCATTTCAATTACATCCTGTAAAGTGTTAGTTTATTTGCACAAATGCAGAAAAGAAGATATACAGGGTGTACAGGGCACATTTTACAGGGGCTCCAGTTTCACGGGATTGTCAAAAAAATGTATTACAGATTTTTAGAACTGGATCTCAGCCTTTACGGTCAGTGGGACGACGTATTTCAGAAATCTAGTTGTATTTCTTTTAGAAATGCATTAATTCATAAACAAATGGAAATAAAAAAAACCTCAAGTAGAGGCAGCCGCAGTGGCTTGTTGCCTATTATAGAAAGGAGGCTGCATTGAACAGCGCTCCAGGAGAAAAAGTTGAAATGAATGAAAGTATGTGATCTAGATGTTTTAGTGGAGTTAACTTTTACCGATGTGCATTTCCATCATGGTCCTCAAAATGTTGTGGAAAGTATCTGCATAGATGACCATCAATGAGCTGAATGTGACATGTGCCTGGCGAATAAAATATACCCCACATGCATCAGTAAAGCACAATGCTTTATGCTAGTTTAAACAAACTACCAGAATTTCCCAGAAATGGGCACTGCGACATGCCCAGTTATACACATTGTCCCAACACCAATAGAGCTGCTCTATCCCCACTAGTAGACACTGCGCCACATCCAGCTTCACACACTGCGCCATCCCCACTAGCACACACTGCGCCATGCCCAGTTTCACACCTCACACCATGCCCACTATTACACACTGCGCCATGCCAAATTTCACTCACCGCGCCCAGTTTCGCACACCGTGCCATGCCCAGTTTCACACCCCACACAATGCCCACTATTACACACGGCGCCATGCCCAGTTTCACACACTGCTACGTTACTCACTGTTATGGAAGAGACCCCATTTACTTTCATTACCAACTAACAGACAGACATTCGCGCTGGCTGCTTGCACAACTGACTCCAGTAGCCAATTCCACACCAGTGTACAGGCAGCTGGCTGGAGCTGTCCATCACATGGGTCCAGTGTCAGGCTGGGGCATGAAGGGCCCACTGGGGGGGCTGCATTGCTAGGGGCCCACCAGAGGGGGTGTGGCTAGCCATCAAAGAGGCGAGACCAGACACTAGAGGGGGAGTGGTCAGCCCTAAAAGGACAGCTAGCACCATAGTGTAGTATATTAAGAATACACACAGTCTTGACCTGCCCCTTAGATTGGACATAACAGTCACCAAACATCAGGATTGTCCGACTAGACTCATTTGAGAACATTTGACAGACTGTCCTACCTATTTCTTGTCACTTTCACCCCCTCTGGCTGCTGGTTTCTTTAGCTGCAGCTTGTCTGGATCCTGGAATGTTGGGGGCCCTATCTGAAAAAAAAAAAATGGGTACATTTACAAAATTCCAACCAGCCCCGGCATTAAATCAATAGGACTCACAATTAATACTTAGGCCTTCCTCCAACCACAACATTAAAGTAATAGTATTCCCATTTAATAAATAAACCTATTTCCCTACCCCCCAGACAGCCCAGCAATAAATTAATAGCATTAACGTATAATAAATATACCTATTTCCCACAAATATCACTGCCATTAAATAATTCATATTCACATTTAATAAATAGACCTCATGCTCCTCAAACTCCGCCCCACATTCAAATATAGCCCCTAAAATACCCCATCTTAAATAGTCCCCGCTATAAAATTAAATTGCCCCACCATCACCCCACAAACAAAATAGCATCCATTAGTAAGCCCCACCTACCACACACACATTACATTGCCACAAACCCGCTGTACCATCACACGCACATTACTGTGCCTCTTTATCACCATGCTCTGCCTCCTTTCATCACACTGCGCCCTCCATGCTGCTTCTGCCCCACCCTTCTCCTGGCCCCCCTTTATCACACTCTGCCATGCTACTTTGGCCCCCCTTTCACTCTCTGCCTTACTGCTTTGGCCCCCATTCACTCTCTGCCATGCTGCTTTGGCCCCCTTTCACTCTCCGCCATGCTGCTCTGGCCCCCCTTTCACACTCTGCCATGCTGCTCTGGCCCCCCTTTACACTCTGCCATGCTGCTTTGGCCCCCCTTCACACTCTGCCATGCTGCTTTGGCCCCCCTTCACACTCTGCCATGCTGCTTTGGCCCCCCTTCACACTCTGCCATGCTGCTTTGGCCCCCTTCTCACTCACTGCCATGCTGCCTTTACTCCCTCTTGCTTCCTTTTCTATCGGCTTCTTTCTTCTCTTCTTCTGTCTTCTCTCTTCATTAATCCTCACTCAACGTTGGACGTGATGACGTCACGTCCGACAATCAGTACGAACAGAGCAGAGAGGAGTCAGGGAGCGCCGCGGTCACGTGAGTATTTTTTTAACATTTACATTTATTTGTTTTAAATGTACCCGCTTCCCCCATCAACAAAGAGGGGAGCAATCAGGGTCGGGGCCTACCAGGGGATAGCCCGGCACCCCGGTGGCCCAGTTCAACCCTGTATGGGTCACCAAGACATTTAGAGTGGGCTCCAATGAAACAAGTTTTATACCACATTCTCTAACCATTGCATTCATTAATAACATATTTAGTTTGTATAGAACCACCTAAGCGATGCACCACACAGCTGAAACACAGACATCATTTGTGTCAGCAACTGAAAACAGTTAAGAAAATCTGCAAAAAAAGGAGCTTTGGGATAAATGGGGAGTAGGGAACGTTACACGTATGCCAGTAACGTCTCTTAGAGATGTCACTGACACACCTGTAACGTTCTGAGGCGAAGACTCAGAATGTTACACGTGTACTAGTAACGTCTCTTAGACTCAGAACGTTACACGTGTAGTAGTAACGTCTCTAAGAATCGGAATGTTACACGTGTAAAACTAGCGCCTGGTGAAAGGAAGAGAATAGACCTGTCTGCACAATACATACACATGGAAGGGGAGTTGTGATGACGTTAGCAGATTGAAGGGTCACATTACTTTGCATTAGCAAAACAAGCATTGTTTTTGTCGCATTCAGCAGAGCGTTAATAAGGGCCGGGCTTATAAAAAAAATCACACTAGCACCAGGCTGAATCCGTCAGCTAACTAGTTTCCTGTCTAATATTAATATGTTTAAAGTGTGAGATGAGCTGAAAGAAAACGTTTGTAGTGCAGACAATAGTCATATTAAATAATTAGGTAGAGGGAATACAGCGCTAGTTACATGGCCAGAAACCTCTATAGTCCAAGATGTAAGCAGCCAGGCATCTCCTGCACTAGATGCCAATAGTGTCCTAATGATGCCACATACGAGACATAGGGGGCATGTAAAACCAGAAATGTGGGATTTCAGTACATACCACACAGTAAATCTAGAAGTTCATGGCCCATTCAAAAGTTGTGGGGCACTATTATTATATAGCCTTTGTTTCTAAAGCGTCACATTGTACACAGTGCTATGTAGTTTAGGACTATGGATAATCTTGCACCTTTTGAAGAGTAAAATCCTTCTTTGAGAATAAGGCCTTTTACAACATTTACCAACTTTCTTGTTCCTCCCAAAATACTGCTCAGGTTAACCTTTAATTACACCTTATATACCCTGTGACAGTAATGGATAGGGCTGTGTATTTCAAGGGCCATAACTTTAAACTTTTATTATTTTTTATTAAAATAGTTTTACAATGACCTCTGCGCTCACTCAGCACCTGACCCATGTTTGGACACAGCCTTGCGTTTAAAAACCCGCGTGTGGAACTTGAGCGTAGTTCCGCCTATACTCCAATTAACGCGGATCTCAAGTTAAATTTAGATTTGAAGCTCTGTTAAATACGCTCCGCCAAAATGTTACCTGACGTACGTAGACAGAACAGATAAAAAAAATAAATTATAAACTAAAAATGACCAACTCTTAACAGCATAAACATTAATAAAAATATGGATTTCAATTTTCTTTAATTTACATTAAATACATAAATTAAGATGCTTTTAATAATGCGTACTAAACATACGAGTTTAAATAGTAAATCTTTCTTGCATACACCTGTTCTGTGCTAGGTAGTGACACGCATACATGTAGTGACACGCATACACCTGTTCTGTGCTAGGTAGTGACACGCATACATGTAGTGACACGCATACACCTGTTCTGTGCTAGGTAGTGACACGCATACACCTGTTCTGTGCTAGGTAGTGACACGCATACATGTAGTGACACGCATACACCTGTTCTGTGCTAGGTAGTGACACGCATACATGTAGTGACACGCATACACCTGTTCTGTGCTAGGTAGTGACACGCATACATGTAGTGACACGCATACACCTGTTCTGTGCTAGGTAGTGACACGCATACATGTAGTGACACGCATACACCTGTTCTGTGCTAGGTAGTGACACGCATACATGTAGTTTTTAATACAAAGACTATGCCATATCAAGTCATCACCACCAGTCGATACTTACACCTGCCCGGTGGCTGGTGCAAGTGATACGGCATAAGTCAAGCGTACTTTTGAGAAACCCAGGACTTGAATTGTCCACATCTGCCTTGGCACGCCCTCACTGTACATTACCAACGTTCATCCGCCCGTTTCCTCCCTCAATCCGCCTCTCAAGTCATAGGCAGTCGTGTCATCTGTGTTCAAATATGAACTGCAGGCAATTCCGATCATTGGGATAAAGGTCAGTTTCTGGGCATGGGCAGAGCTATTTCACGCAAGATACGGTACGCAAAGGGACTTATGTTTCAATATGAAACAGACCCTAAATGTTCTTCCATGTCTGATCTGTGTGCGCTCCATGTGGAACTCCACATGGGACAAAAATGTCTGAGAGTCCTTAAAATTGTAACAAAAATCTATGTCCAAGATGCATAGCTAAAAGAGAATCTAAGCTTATAAACTGCATAAACCCTTGTTTTTGTTTTGTTTTTTTCTGTTCTTGAAACATTACAGTAGTGTCATGCAGTTTTTCAGAACAATCGATGTCAAAGAGGTAAGATATTGTTACATAAAGATACCAGTAGTGTAAAGCGCACAATAAGACAGTGTCCTTCATAAGTAATTAGAATATACTGCTAGTTTGCACACACGTACAAAACGTGTATAAATATATATATATATATATATATATATATATATATATATATTGGGACATCGACACAATTCTCATATTTTGGGCTCTATACACCACCACAATGGATTTGAAATAAACTAAGATGTGCTTTAACTGCAGACTTTCAGCTTTAATTTGAGGGTATTTACATCCAAATCAGGTGAACGGTGTAGGAATTACACATCTTGTTAGTTTAATTTCAAATCCATTGTGGTGGTGTATAGAGCCCAAAATATAAGAATTGTGTCGATGTCCCAATATTTATGGACTTGACTGTACATACATATACAAGAAATTTCTGCAACATCCAACCTGTTGTCTACGTCAACAAACTGTCCTGGTCTACAGAGAACAAATGTTCGTCAGACCTTATTTCCAATATCTTCATTTCTGACAAGATCCTGCAATTCTTACCTGTACAGTGGCAATAAAAAGTACAAATGATTCACTCCCTTTTTACATTTTTTACATGCACATATTATACAACTCATATGTAAGTTTATACTCTAAACTCTCATTTTATTTTACCAGTTTGCTGAATATTTTGTCATTTTTTATTAGTTGTTTATTACCTGTAGGCACTCTACTTTTTGTATATTAAATCTAAAAATGTAACAAATGATGTCCTTATTGCTCTTAACAAATTCACTGTCTATTTAGAAGAGTTAGATTGCTTGGCTGTGTTAACCCTTTAAATACCAGTGTGGGAAGTGTTAACGCTTATAGCTATCAGAGCGCAAAGTGTGAGCAACTTGGTAATTAATTCATAGGTTTGCTCTGGGCCTTATACATAGCTGGTGGCAGTTGTAAAGAGGTGTGGAAGTGTGGGCCTGTGTTGGGAAAGGGATAAGTTAAATCTGCAGTATAAGGGATAGGTGAGAGTGAGATTAAGACCTTTGGCCTCTCCCAATGGACCTCATCTCACACCCACTGTGATGGGCACTCCCTTGACCTTGTTCGTCTCCAGCTACTGCTGCGTCTCTAGCTTCTCCAATTTAGCCTTTAGACTCTCAGACTACAACCTCCATTCCTTCCTTACCTCATGCCCTTCCCCCTGTACCCAAATACACACTTACACAATGAAACCTAAGTACTCTTAACCCAATCCACTTCTCATTTTTAATAAAACGACTATTTTCTCCAATGACTGCATTGTCCTGTCCTAATCAGGCTGTCTCTTTCTATAACAAAACACTCACTTCAGCCCTAGACAATGCAGCTCCAGCTACTACATATAGTCTCCAATGATCCAAACCCCAGCCTTGGCCCAACAAACAGACCCGCTACCTACAAAAGTGCTCCCACACAGCAGAGTGCCACTGGAGAAAATCTCAATTGTCCAACAAACATTCTTCAAATCTCTAATATCCACCCAGTCTTCTAACCCACGTCACCCGTTTTCCACCTTCAACTCACTTCTCTGCACCTCCTCCTCCTCCTTCCTCACTGCCCATGATTTTTCCACCTATTTCAAAGACAAAATTGACACCATTCGACAAGATATTTCCTCATGCCAAATTCCACTCACTCCACCCATCTTTACCTACACTCCCCAATCCACCCTTAATTCATTCTATTCAGTAAGATGAAGTCTTTGCACTCATCTTATCGTCTCACCCTACAACCTGTCCACTCAACCCTATTCCCTCCCAACTACTCCACTCCCTTCTCCTCCACTACATGCCCGTGTCTAACTCACCTCTTCAACCTGTCTCTTTCCACTGGCACATTTCCATCCCCCTTTAAAGATGCGCTCATCTCACCTATTCTAAAGAAACAGTCTCTCGATCCAGCCTCTCTCTCCAACTACTGCCCTATTTCTCTTCTCCCCTTTGTACACTAATCGCTCAAGTAGTTTGAAGGCAAACGCCTGTCTCACTTTCTCTACTCTCATTCCAATCTCGACTCTCTGTAATCAGGCTTCTGACCCTAACATTCCACTGGAACTGCTCTCACAGAAGTGAGCAATGATCTACTAACTGCAAAATCTAATTGTAAGTTCTCTATACTCTATATTCTCCTGGACCTCTCTGCTGCTTTTGATACTGTTGATCACTCTCTTCTCCTACACACCCTTCACCTCCACTGGCCTTTGTGACACAGTTGTTTCCTGGTTCACTTCCTACCTATTGAACTGCTCCTTTAGTGTTTCTACCTCTGGCACATTCTCCCCTCCACTCCCACCATCTCTGGGGGGGCCACAAGGCTCTGTTCTTGGCCCTTTACTTTTTTCATTGTACACCTCTTTTCTTGGGGCAAAATTTCGCTCATTCGGCCTCCAAATACCACCGCTACGCTGATGTCCATAGATTGTAAGCCTGCGAGCAGGGCCTTCTAACCTCTTTGTCTGTTTTACACAGTTTTTTAATTAGCTTATTATGTCTGTCCCCAATTGAAAAGTGCTACAGAATATGTTGGCGCTATATAAATAAATGATGATGATGATGATACCCAAATCTATCTCTCTTCCCCTGATCTCTCTCCTTCTGTACCATCTCGTGTAACCAACTGTCTTGCTGCTCTCTCCACATGGATGTCCCAACAATACCTATAGCTTAAAAGGTCCAAAACAGACCTTATTATCTTCTCTCCTGCCAGAGTCACCACCTGCCCTCAAATCTCCCTCACTGTCAATAAAACCACAATTTCTTCAGTCTCCCAAGCCTGCTGTCGTGGTGTCACACTTGACTCCGCCTTCTGCTTATACCTTACATTCAGACTCTCTCCCAGTCCTGTCGACTCTACCTTAAAAACATTGCCAAAATACGCCCTTTTCTTACTCAACATGCTACCAAAACTCTTATTCATTCTCTCATCTCTCGTCTTGACTATTGCAAACTCCTGCTATCTGGCATTCCTGACACCCATATAGCCACACTTCAATCCATCCTAAATGCTGCTGCAAGAATGATATTCCCCTCCCACCACTCCATATCTGCTGCACAACTTTGCAAATCCCTACACTGGCTCCCTATGTCCTCCAGAATCAAATTCAAATTGCTCACTCTTACCTACAAAGCCCTCAACAACACCACCCCTGCATACATCTCAAATCAAAATACTCTACCTCCCGCCCTCTTAGATCCATCTCTGGCCTGCGCCTTGTCTCATCTCGGATACCCACCTCTCACTCCCGCCTTCAAGACTTCTCCCATGCTGCTCCCCACTTGAAATTCGTGGAATTCCCTACCACAATCAATCAGACTTTCCCACAGCCTTTAAATTTTAGATGCTCTTTGAAAACCCATCTCTTTTGTAGAGGTGATCTTATCCTTGATAACACTATTCACACTAATGCACTCTCACAACTATTCCAATCTCCACTCTGAAACACATTTGCTCCTCGTTTCAGCTGTGACCTCTGCCACTTAGAATGTAAGATCTCTAATGAGCAGGGTCCTTCATAACCTTTGTTTTTATGTCTGCATTTATTTGCTCTACCTTGTATGTCCCTGTTTTATGTATGTACTGTTAACCCTAATATATGGCATTGCGGAACACTGTAGCGCCTTACAAATCCACAATAATAATCCTGTGTCTTCCTTTACAGTAAACTTCCAAGTCACGAGTGCGCAGAATGAGGTTTGTGACAGGTAAAGGTGATCAGGACTAGTGTCCAGATGAGAGAGGTGATATATTGTTTTACTGTTTGAATATATAATAATATATTAGATCAGGGAGCCGGCAGAGGCTGCTATCCCAGAAAGCATGTTGAAGACTCTCGTACTAAGTGGAGGAAGATTCTATGGTCAACTGAGTGTCCACGTCAAAATCCCATTAGACTTACAGCTGTAATTGTAGCTAAAGGGGTTTCTGTCAACTATTAAAATGCAGGGGGGTGATTAGAATTATAGTTTGTTTTTTTATTTGCATCTAAAGTTTTTTTGATAACTTGACGCTACAGAGCATTTTGTATTGATATGGTAAGGATTCTTGAATAAAGCTATTTTGATTCCTTGATGAAAACAAAATATGAAAAATGGCAAAGGGGGGGAACACTTTTAATAGCCACAGTATATATGCGAACACTGCTTGTATTTATTTAATTGAAATAAATACAAGCAGCACAATTTTATTTTATGTAGAATTTTACAAGGCATAGCTTTGTTTATGCTGGAATATATTTAATAATTAAGACTTACAAACGTGCAGATCAAACAGTAGAAAATGCATATTATTAAAAGGCAAATACAACAGAACCGGATGAATAATAAGCAAATCACTGGATGACAATGTGCTTCATGAAGCAGATGAAGAGATTGTTCTCTGCACACACCTGGGGCGAGATGCAGATCTGTTTAAATCATTCTACGCTTTCTATAGGAGGACAGTCTCTGTCCCAGATGAGGACTATTACATAAGAACAGACTTTGGACTTCTAGTGGGCATGGCATCGAAGATGGCCGCTTATTAGGTCAGCTACGGCTTGAGTTAAATCATCCATTGACATTTTGTGACTTCAACAAACTGCACTGACTTACAAAACCCATATTTCAATGCAAAATAAGGTCGTGGCCACAGAAATACCAACATTATTGATAATTGTAGTTGGCAACATCCTTGGAGTCTAGCCCCGAGATTTAGGGCCTACATGACCCCTGTTTCTCTATAGACCGACATGATACACCGCTGTGGACCTAACACTAATACTGTGCATAATCATCAAGATTATCTGCATAAATAAATGATGATGATGATGATGCTACTGACTGCTGATGTATGTGGCTATAGAGTAAAACCTAATTTATGCTTATCTGGCTCCCATATGACCTACCATCTTCAGAAGACAAATCACCGACCTCCCTCCAGATTACTCTCCCCTTTCTGGGAGCATATCTATATCTTGAAGAATCCCCACCATCTTTCAGAAATTCTATCTGCATTTCACATGCATCACTCTAACCTGTAAAGCTACTACCCCAGATCTATAACTCAGGACAAAACACTTAGGGAAGCCAAACGATTACCAACCCAGAGAGAACGTCTTTAAGCCGTCTAACGCCTCTATAATGAACATGCACAAATCACCAAATTCGACGAATTCACAAGTGCATACTCCAAAATTGTACAGAACATTAGTACACCTACCTTGCTCTAAGTTTTCCAGAAAATAGATTGCATCAGATCTTCTTATCCAAATTTTAATGAAGGCTACACTACAGTCAGTCATTCAAAAACCCAACAAAGATCTTGAGCTATTGCATCATACCGTTGAACAGTCTATATCCCTATAAAACACAGATGAGGACTGTTACATGAGAATAGTCTTTATTCCTATAAAACACAGATGAGGACTATTACATGAGAATAGTCTTTATTCCTATAAAACACAGATGAGGACTATTACATGAGAATAGTCTATATTCCTATAAAACACAGATGAGGACTATTACATGAGAATAGTCTATATTCCTATAAAACACAGATGAGGACTATTACATGAGAATAGTCTATATTCCTATAAAACACAGATGAGGACTATTACATGAGAATAGTCTATATTCCTATAAAACACAGATGAGGACTATTACATGAGAATAGTCTATATTCCTATAAAACACAGATGAGGACTATTACATGAGAATAGTTTATATTCCTATAAAACACAGATGAGGACTATTACATGAGAATAGTCTATATTCCTATAAAACACAAATGAGGACTACTACATAAGAATAGTCAATATTCCTATAAAACACAGATGAGGACTTTTGCAAGAAAATACTATCTGTCCCTATTATTAACCTTTATTTATAGGGTGCCACAAGGTTCCCACAGCACCATACGGAAAAAAAATAATAGACCATACAGAGTAAAAAACAGTACAGAACTATAAACGAATAATACTAGGACTCCAAAAGCTCTAAGCATAGCTAGAACAGTGAAATTGGAGCAGAAGAATAGATATAGAAATAGGATATAGAAACACTCCTGCTCGCTCCCTGCGCTCAGCCAATGATCGCCGACTCTCCTCCACTCTTATCACCTCTTCCCACTCCAGAATCCAAGACTTTTCCCGTGCAGCCCCCCTTCACTGGAATGACCTCCCTCGTTCCATCCGTCTCTCTCCTACTCTGTGCTCCTTCAAACGTGCACTGAAAACCCACCTCTTACTTAAAGCCTACCAACCATCCACATAACCCCTTCACCTCCACTCGCTCTCCCTTTGCCTCTTCTGGCTCCCCTTGTGTCTTTCTGTTTTCCCTCCCTTAGGATGTAAGCTCAAATGAGCCGGGCCCTCTTCCCTACTGTCTCCTCACCTGTTCTTCTGCTCCATGTTTATTGCTTTAACTTGCCTGGAGTTTCTGAAATACTGGTATTTTTGTTTATTGTTTTGTGCTGTTCCACCCTGTATAGTGTACTGTTTGTATGATGTACGGCGCCGCGGAAACCTTGTGGCGCCCAACAAATAAAGGATAATAATAATAATACATCCTAAAGGGAGGGCAAAGAGCGACTATGAAACACAGATGAGGACGCTTTCATAAGAATAGTCTCTATCCCTCTAAAACACGTATGATGACTGTTACATGAGAACAGTCCCTATTCTTATAAAACACGTATGAGGACTGTTACACGAGAACAGTCTCTATTCTTATAGAACACGTAGGAGGACTGTTACACGAGAACAGTCCCTATTCTTATAAAACACATATGACTGTTACACGAGAACAGTCCCTATTCTTATAAAACACGTATGAGGACTGTTACATGAGAACAGTCTCTATCCCTATAAAACACATATGAGGACTGTTACACAAGAACAGTGCCTATTCTTATAAAACACGTATGAGGATTGTTACATGAGAACAGTCTATATCCCGTTAAAACACAGATGAGGACTACCACATAAGAATAATTAATATCCCTACAAAACACAGATGAGGACTATTACATGACAATAGTCTATAGCTCTATAAAACATAGATGAGGACTATTACATGATGGTAGTCTATGTCTACACTAAACACAAATAATGACTTTTAAAAGAGGATTGCCTTTAAATATTCATGTTATTTTGCAGAAAGGTCAGTTTTAAGGTACAGACATTTCTGATGCACTCAAGATTTTTATTATTGCTGGCCCTGAATAAAACACAACTCATTTGAACTTGTGCAGGATGCAATTGCATCTATCCACATTGTTTCTGTCAAGGGACAATGTAAATGAGCAATTCTGCCAGGTAAATAATCCCCAAAAAAAAAGTGTGTATGGAAAACCTCTTTATGGGACTATCAAGTCTTCCCTAAGAACAACTACAAATAACATTCAAAAAAGTGTGTGTAAAAGTACCTTAGCGTGGAAAAACCTGAGATTTGCTCTGCAGCTGACCACACGCTATTGTTCTCTGTTATCAATCATTTCAAAAAAAGAGGCTGTCTGCAGAGTCTCTGTGGTATTACTAAGAAGTAGTCTGCTGTGCTGCTGTGTACAGGAAAATATACAAATCATCGCTTTACCTCATTTTAATCTCTTCATTTCTTATATTGTGGAACCGTTAGCGTTTATGCAGATAAGCCTAATTTAGACACGTGATGCAGGTGTCCCAGTGTATGTTCACGGATAAGGAACTGAACAGTTTTGTCCCATTTTCCATCCAGTAACAAATAGTTGCTGAGTGGAAAACAAGCAGACACCTCTCAGCCCTGCATCCACACTCACGAGCATAACGGGGCGCAGTGTCTAAATGACGCTCATCTAACATCTTTGATTGCTGAAAGGAAGTTGCATGAAAATAACTACACCAGAATTTCACAAATTGAAATGTTCAAAGTCTGCTGAAATTTTAAGAAAGACTTTACACAGTGTCCACTGTTCCGTACTACCAAGTATAATCTCTGCACAAAGGTGCTTTAATATGTGCTAATTCCATTATAGGTCACCCTCCTTAGACATCCCTGCAATAAGACCAGTTCTGGTATGAGTTTTAAGCTGGCTTTATAAAAAGAGGGATAACTGTGCATAAAAGGTGAATTTTGCGCCGACATTACTGTGCGACAATTCAATATCTGTAATAAATCCATAAGAACTCTTCAGAACATTTAGAAATGACAAAAAGTACTTTACAAAGTACATGGCGGCCACGTGGCTTGGTTTCACCTGTGACAGACGTGGAAACGCACCAGGGATTTTACTAGCCTGAGGTTTCGGCAGTTCTAGACTTCATGCAGTGCCTTAGAAGCGACAAGCATAGTTACACATAAGGAGCAGGAGGAAGGGGGCAGTGTATTTTATGGGGCACAGGCACATGAGAAGGGCTGCAGTCCTCTCAGACACATGGATCATTCTGAGGAAGAAGTCACTTACGCACAAGGAGCTGAGCAGCATTTCCATCCTACCTTTGCCGTAACCACATCAGCCGGTTCCATGCTGTGCATCCGGCCTATCAGTAAACAACCATTTGAGAGAGAGGAGTATCAGGAAAGCAAGTCATGATCTAAACTTCAGTGACACATCTAACTGTGGGTACGATATTCACCTCTTAATTACATTATGTAGCAGAGCTCCTTACAGTGACTAGGACGAAGAGCTTGGTAATTCATCTGTGTGTATGATAGTCACCTCTTCATTACATTATGCAGCAGAGTTCCTTACAGTGACCGTAGGAGGAAGAGATTAGTTATCATATATGTGTGGAATTCATTGCAGTGTATAGCAGAGCTCCTAACAATAACTATATGAGGTGCTCCTTCATGTTTGTGTGTTTGCTATTCACCTTCTCATTATCTTGTATAGCAGAAACTTTCACAGTGATTTTAGAAGGAAGCAGCCAGCAATCATGGAGAATATCCTCGTTCAGCAGTGCTCCTCAAAGTGACTGTAGGAGGAGGAGGATGCGCTTAGTGATCATGTTTGTGGATATGACATTCTCCTCATTATCGTGTGGGGCACCACTCCTCATAGTGACTATACGAGGAGATACTTGGTGATCTTGTCTAAATGTACTATATTCTCTTCCTCATTACCTTGTATGGCAAAGTGATTGTAGGAGGAAGTGCTTGGTGACGTGTGTGTGATATTCTCCTAATTACCGTGGGCAGCACTGCTCCACACAGTGACTGTAGGAGAAAGCACTTCATGTGTTTTTTTTTACATACAGTTTTCACATGTTTCTGCCTTAATATGCCCTGCTCTGTAATAGTCTACAAATCACACTGTCCTGGGAAGAGAAGCCAGTGTAAGTCCTACCATGGTGATAGAAAGGTCTGAAATCTCCTCCTTCATATGTCTATGATGCCCAATACAGAGACGCCTCTATGTGAGTTAATATCCACTACCAAAATACCCAGAATCCACCTAATTGGAGCAGTAACATGCCGCAGATGGGACCCTACAAGACCTTTCACATATTACAGGGCTTATTTATTGGACTGGTCATTCAGGTGTAAGCTTTTATTGTCTAAACCAGTGGATCACAAACTTTTTCAGTTCAAGGCACCGTTAGGGTCTCCGTAATTTTTTCAAGGCACCCCTAAGCCAAAATAATTACCAAGTAGTCCCCCGCTTTGCTTACCACTGGTCCTGGCTGAGGCAACCCCTGAGAGATTGCCGAGGCACCCAAGGGAGCCTAGGTGCACAGTTTGGGAACCACTGGTCTAAACCATGCTTGAAACTAGACAACTAGAATCTGATTGGCTGCTATTGGGTTACAGCAGAGTTGTGTAGATTGTACTTTATAAACTTAATAAGTATACATTACAAGGAAGTAACTTGGCTGATCATCTACATATGTCAATTCAATCAAGTGACATTTAAGATAGGGCCTTAAAAGGTTCAGAGGAGCTTCGATTAGATCATAAAGGGGACAAAGAGGATGTAGCAGAGTTATGTCACGGGTTAGAAGGTGAAGCAGCGCAGTATACAGAAGCGATGATGATGGATATCAAATTAAATGTAAAGCTTATACTGGACTGTAACAAATGGATGATTTAGTAAGAGAGATCATAAAGGAACAGACATGCATACATCTTCAATAATTCTGTGTTCTTTGTGTTGGAGGCAGCATTGCTTTGTAAAAAAAAGGGCAATGTCGCCATCACTGTCTATAGAGAGCTTTCCATGTTCTGCTCTTAAAAGCCACATTTAGCTCAAACATCCATCCAAGGCAAGTGTTCACATATAAAAGACGTAAAGAGTAACTATGCCATGTCAGCAGATCAGTGCCGGGTGGTGTTAAAGGAAATCGCTGAGACTCAACATGAAATGTAACTCATTATTACCTATTGTGTTGTGACATTGCTGCTCACCTTTCCTTTGTTCGTTTCATACAGCAAAATGCCATAGTGTAGTCTGCAAACATTTCTTTAAGCAATATGTGCACCCTTATTTATATTACCGAGAATGTGAAATAAAAATAATATATATAATTTAACTTTGACAAAAACATGTTTCAGTTAAAGTGATATTAAGGGATATAATGGTAATGTTTGCCTTGGAAAGCACACATAAAAGGAAGGACAGTCCACTATAACTGGCTTTGTGCTGCGATACATTTTATCTGAATGCTTCTTGTTCCATTTCAGTGCATCTGACGTGCGTCGACGCCATTGAAAACTTCATCTGTGAGCGCATTGTAAATGTAATGAGATGCGTTTCCCATGTGCATTAAGTTTGTAAAAGATAATTTTGTGTTGTCACAGATGCATCTTTTAAAAACGCATGCTGAACACACTTGTATACACATAAAACAAATGCAGTCTATATGTGTTTTAATATGCTTTAAAAATGCATTTCAAATGCTAGTGGGTATGAATGTGTTACTATTGGTAAGTTTAGGTCTCAGGGGTGGTAATCATGGACACATGGTAATGATGGCACAATGGTCAGCATGGAGGCGTGCCATGTATAAGGCGGGCAGTGCCATTGTAAGCTAAGAGACACTGCTGATAAACGGATCAGGGTAATGGGAGATTGCTGGGATAGTAATGGGTGTGTAGGGAGAGTAGGAGAGTAGTGTGAGATGGATGCTGGAGGAGAGGTCACCGTACACGCTGGGTGTTGGTCAGGGGGTTTTGGTGCAGAGGTCACAGGTATGAGACAATTACTCTGTGGCACAGAACAGTGTGGGGGAAAGAGGAGGGGGTCACATATGCATCTACAAGCAGAAAGCTGAATCTGAAAATGCAAATTCTATCCAGCACACTCACCTTAAGCCTCACTCCCAAACACAGGAACTTATTACTACAGCCTGTCAGGGATTTGCTCCCATTCTGACAGTGTGGCTGCTCCGCTCATCTGCAGCAGCTGCTCAACCTTCCTGAAAGCCGCACGGCTATTGGATGCTGTCAGTGACTTCACCCAGCCACATTCATCACTGTATACTCCATGTCCCCGGCACTGGGAATGCAGATCTGCCTTTGGCCTAGTTACACTGAAATCAATAGATGCCCAGAGACGACCTACAGCAGGATGACGGGTACCGAGGAGGAGAATGTGCTGTGAATAGGACTCGGAATCTGCTTACTGGGCTCTCACAGAAATGCATGTTCAGCAGTCGGGATGCAGAAGGACCTCTCTAGTGATGTCTCTCTTATAAGACATCATATGACCGAGCTCAGAACACGATACAATACTTTACACATCCTTTTTATGCTGCACTTACACACGTTCAGCAGGAGAAGTCACTTCTATACCTGTCAGAGAGATAAGTAGTAATGACTGAATACAGCAGTGATGTGGTAAGACATCTGCAGAGATGGAGTCAGCAGTGTATTTCTGTGTCTTACATGTCAGTCAACTTTCCTTTCCGGTGAATGAGGCTGGTAACACGGCAGACTGATGGACAGTGCTCCCACTTCTATCAAGGAAGTATGCCCTCCACCTCTAGACTGTAAGTTCTTAGGGGCAGGTCCCTCTCTACTGCCTGTGTCACGTAGGCAACCCCTGCATCAACCTTTTATGTGTGAATTGTGTTTTGTATGATTTGTAGTCATGTCCTGTCCAACGCTGTGCAGAAGTGTAGCGCCTTACATTAAACCATGATAATGATGATGATATTTGTTCAACAAGCTTCACCTAAGGATGGCAAAACCAGCACATAAGACAAATAAATTCAAGATTTGGATAAATAAAATGACAGATTATCATCAAGGGGTCACCGCTGGCGAGATCCGATATAAGAGTCCACTGCAATACTTGTTCCATTATAACCATCTAAGGATGGCGATGAGTAAAATGAAAAAAAATTATACTTTGAATTAAAGAATTAAAAATATTTTTTCTGTTTTTTAAATATTTTATTTTTAAAGAAAATATTTTTAATCAATTTATTAAAAAAAAAAGAATTTAAGATTTTTTTATTCAATGTGGAAGTCTGGGTCCTCAGTACCACTGTGCAATGTGTGAACTGGGGAGAAGTTTTCCTCACCCCTGTTTGGAGCCTATTTTGGCACTTTTTGGGTTGGTCACAATCCAACATCAATATCAGTCATTCGTATATACCGTACCTACATAGGTTTATACCTATTTCTTTCTTTCTTCTTTTTTTTTTTTAAGATAACTTTGAATTTGCAGAAAACGACATTAGTTTGCTTATACCTCCTGACATGGCAAAGAAAATCTATCCAAACTAACCAGGTTTAATTAATAAAATTGCAAGAAAGTGACCAAAAAGCAGATTTTATTTTACTAAATACCAACAAGAAAAACTATGTAGTTTTTGTTCAGCCACCGATGCACCTTTCCAAAACAACAAAGATCAGGATTCTACATACATAAAACTACACTTAAAGTGATCAGGCTTTCTTCTTCTTTGTCAGTTGGAATAAAATGCATAAAATGTATAGAAATAATTGCAGCTGAGCCAATGTACATCTACCGATAACAAGAAAGAAAAATAAAATGTCAGCAAATACAGCCCAGCACTTACATGATACTACCAGAAATATCTGTAAAGGTCCATTTCACGTGTTAAGTCACTGACAAGGATCAGTAGATACAATACAATGTTAGCAGCTACGTACAACAAGCAGACTTTATTCTAGAAGATTTTCTTTAACGTATTGTAACTCTAAATCGATGCATATTGTTGTCCTAATAATATAACATACAAAGCATGCATGCCACTACCCAAGCACCCACTTACCACATTACAAATGTCTAAAATGTTCCACTTTCTGTAGCTTCCCTACCCAGAAATAGGAGTTATCGCTACTTCCTTTGCATATACCTTTAAAATCATAGCTATATTTAACACTTACAGTAACGCCAACTAAACTAGAACTGTGGCAACGTCCTGTATTAACATAGAGATGTAGGTTTAATAGCTTGGCATAAATATCTAACTGCATAATGAATATTGAAAGGCTCACTGTAATAAATGCACATATGCTGCAGACAGTGTGAAACATTATGTTCCCAGCTATTTGATCTGGTGAAAAAACTCACCACAGTGAAAATCAGAAAGGCTGTAGATGAGCTGATTTATAACTCTATCCGAGGCAAACTTTCATACAAATATGGCTGCATGCAATGAGCAACTCCTAAACGATTTTCTGATTCAATAAATCAGTTCACTGCTGTTCACGATCCACTATAACTTTTTTGTTAGTTAAAATAGATCTTTTATTAATATTAAATCATGTCAGATAACAGTTTGTTTAGCAATGATCTCTGTGCGAGGTGCTATTTCTCCTACGTTCACATATGAAGAACAGGAGCAGAGGGGAGACTGACAGAAGGCCAGTAATGTGACCGTGGCCTCATACATGACCCCAATCTCCTCCCCAATGACGTAGCTTCAAGGATTTCCACGGTCTTTTGAGTGTAAGTTCCCAACCTTTCATGCTATAGAGGCCCGCAGTGTAGGGATGGAGAGAGCTGGCTGTAGCCTGATGTGGCAGCGCAGTGAGATTACTCTTGTAATGATGAAATGTCTTTGCGCTACGCACACAATGTTTCTTGGTTACTGATCTAGGAAGAGGAGTGTAAGCATCATTGGCCTGGTCACTGATGTACAGCATAAGCACCTCATGAACATTCATCAGTAATAACGATGGCAAGGCTGGTCAAGCAACCTGGGTAATATAGAACGTGGCATCGGAAGTACAGTGGTGATGAGTAAACCTGCTGTAGAAGAAGTGACCTAATGGCTCTTTATCACCTGTCATTTTACATAGCACGACAAATGCGCTACTGGATTCTAAGTGGCCGCATGTTACTTCTAACTAGAGGTGTTCACTGACCCCCGTGTTCTGGTTTTGGATCTGTATTAACGTCGTGTTTTGGTTCCCGATTTTTTTCTACAATCCCTATTTTTTGTGTGCTAAAATCACATATTTTCCCCCCTATATTATTATTAACCTCAATAACACTAATTTCAAGTCATTTGCAGTCAATTTTGACCACCTCACAGGTCACATTATTATTTTCATACACTTTCAAACAAATACTGCAGCATCCTGGCTGGATGGTAAGCGACAGAGCAATGACTCAAACACACGGCAGTTCCTAGCACATCTAGGACACATCGGCACACAGCAGTGGCAGAAAAGAAAAGTGATGCAATTAGCAATGGAGCTCTCCTCTCTGTGTGTTACCTATATAACACAGTACAATGTGACTGCAGATTTGCACCAAGCCTGCCAGACCTAGTATTTGTATTTCAGCAATGACAATTAGCAATGGAGCTCCCCTCTTTATGTGTTACCTATATAACACTGTACATTATGGGACTGCAGATTTAGAAGACCAAGCCTGCCAGACCTATTAATTCTATTTCAGTGATGACAATTAGCAATGGAGCTCTCCTGAATTTCACTGTAGACTGAATAATCAATGAATAACTGAATCACACTGCTACCCCTCCTCTTTCTATTCTACCTATGACGCTGCCCAACTGCTCTACAGACTGCCAAGAATTGTGCTAACCCTTCTGTGTCCCTCTGTGAAATGGCGCTGGATCGCTGTGGAGGGCGGTACTTATAGGATCCAAAGCTTGTGAGATCCGTCGACGTAACAATTACATTTTGCCTCGTTTTCAATTCAGAGTGCGAGAAAGTACCGAGCCGGCTTGGGTGTGTTCGGTTCTCGGGGAACCGAGCCTGAACATCTCTAATACTAACATGGAGGCAAACAGCAGGATCAGGAAAAGATTGCAGAAGCAGTGCTGGGGGACATAATTTTGGCTACTTTTGACATTATGGGGCACAACTAAAACTGGGGATAATATTGATCACTACTAGTGACCACAAAGGTCATTACTACTATTAGAAGTATTATTTGTCATTTTTACTACTGGTTTCTTATTACTGGGCAATGCGGTAACTACTTTAAATATTACTGGTCGATAGTCTAAAAGCTGTTTACATTACAGTGTGTCTCGCGGTTACTTGGCCGGTAACAAGACATTACACTGCTGGAAGACGTGGCTTCTGTCAGTACAATGACAGCAGTGGTGGCTGTCCCATCACATGGTACACATAGAGTCTTGTAGTAGATAATGTTGGCCCAGGGTGTTACACTTGATAGCCATCCAGTGATCAGGTCTCTTGGTAGCTCAGAGATGTACCACATACATTTAAGTAAAACTGAAAAAATAATAAGAAATAAAAAGATAAATATAGTACATTTCGCTCAATTGTTCCAATATGGGAGGGTCAGTCCTACAGACCTGATCGGAGAGGACTGTCCCGCCATCAGCAACGCTTGTCTCGACTCACCGAAACCTGGACATATGCCACAACTGACCATGGTAAGCGGATTACCCTGGTGCATGTGGGTAATTCAGGATTGCTTTCCAAGGGTTTGGGCCAGCCCCAAATGTGTCAAAGCCATGTTCCCTTTTCAGAGAGGCCGTTATATGAACCCAGATGATTTGGTTTAAATCCCACAACCAACACCAAAACATGTGCCTGTGGGGACCACATAACGAACAATCTGTTGTCATTGTCTCATTTTTACAGGCAAGAGTTACCTATTGTATTTGCAAGTTCCCTTAGTCTACCCCTATGTACTAATCAATACACAGCCAGCAAACAATTACAACATTACAGTGCACTACCACATTTCCACCATTTCCTTTTGTTTACTTAAAGGACACCTAGAAGTCCTTATTACCTATTTTATGGCTATACCAAAATGTATCCAAACGGATATCAGTAGCAGCATTTAAGAGATCATGGATTTCTTCAGGCTCACAACTATTTATAGTCACACAGTCAATGTTGTGATACTACTCTGTGCAGCTTGGTATTTTTAAATTTATGATGGATGATGTCGGATTTTTACCAACGTTACAGTTCAATGAAAATTAGACTAATAAAGATGAACTGATTTCTTACAGTAAATCTGATGGAAGAAGCCTGGTCAAAGGTTCAACAGAAGCAATACAGACAAAAATATATACAGCGAATAGAATAATTAACAGGTCTATTGTTTACAAGAGTTGAGCTGGGTACACACTACAGAAAAATCATGCAATTATAGTGCAGATCACACGATACATGACTGTTTGGTTAGGTATTGCATTAGTGCGTATGCTTGCATGATCATGTTTTATCATACCAAAGCACATCGTATTTGTTGATTTGGTTTCATACGTTTCAGCTAACACACTACAGAAAATTACTGCAGGTGCGATATCCGTTAGAATTTTACAAATGACAAAGTCTTGATGAGCAGATTCATGTGTATACACCTACACAATTTACCTTCAGATCTGTAAACTTAATCTCTCATAACCATCTGTTGAAATGATCGTGACTATGCACTCTACAGATATCTGCCTACACTGTTGGTTGTGAGTGCGTACACACTGCCACATTTGCCAGGTGGGCAGCACGGTGGCTAAGTGGTTAGCACTTCTGCCTCCCAGCGCTGAGGTCATGAGTTCAATTCCCAACCATGGCCTTATCTGAATGGAGTGTGTGTGTGTGTGTGTGTGTGTGTGTGTGTGTGTGTGTGTTAGGGAATTTAGACTGTAAGCTCCAATGGGGCAGGGACTGATGTGAATGAGTTCCGGTGCAGAATCAGTGGCGCTATATAAATAAATGGTGATGATGATGATGATGACATCATTCTATCACGAATTGTGATTTTTAGGAAGTTTATCAAATCAAACGATACGATATGTTCCGGTGTGATAAAACATGATTGTGGGGGGCGTACGCACTAATGTGATAACTAACCAAACTGTCTTTATCATGTGATCTGCACAATAATTGCATGAATTTTCTGTAGCGTGTATCACGATCAATATGAGAAATGTGACAGTGTGTATATACGACCAGCAGCATGCGCAGATCTCTATAGAGTGTGCAGTCACAATCTTTTCAGCAGGTGGTTATGAAAGATGCAGAAACAAAATATCATTACATCAATGTTTTGAATCCATTCTGAGTCCGTTTTCAAGTCTTGAGACCTGTAAAGGGTCAGACACAATGATATGCTATAAAACCACACTTTTTCAATAATGAAAGTCCTCTGGAGTGCCGGTCTTCTGTTACTATTGTGATTTTTTCTAAATTATGATTCTTAAGGGCACTTCTATATAATACACAAACACATACTACTAGTGTGATGTAATTAAGGAGGGGTTGCCCAACCTGCTACATTCTCCCTGAGGACCTGTCCGGACGCAGGAGGATTATAGAAAACAAACATTATGGGGATTCTGCAGAAACACTGTACGTGCCCAAGTACACAGCCCAAAACATGTGCGTTTACCCATCACATGCAGAAGGAGAGGGGCCAGTCCCAGAAAAGTGCCCTATCCTGGAGACAGGTACAGACTGTCAAAATGGACCCGTCATATAACACAACAGAACTGTCGCGTCTATACCGCCCTCTACAGCTCCCCTTTCTCTGCCAACATGGTGTCAAATTTCAGGTTTTGGGGGATGCCAAATTGTAGCATGCATCAAGTATTTTAAAAGACTTATTCTGTCAGTGCACAAAAGCAATGTCTAAAAAATAATCGCAGGAAAAAAAGTGCTTTTTGAGTTTGGCTCCTAATTACCCATCTAGTTCTCAAGTCTCTTGTGTGACAGTTTTCAGAGGATAATGGAGGTGACAAATGGAGTATCCGCAACCCGCAACTGATATAAAATGGAACGTATCGCTGGCTGGCTTTGTATTCCACAGATAAATGTCTACTGTATCCCAGCTCAGAATGGATCATCAATTTACCTAGTACACCTGCTGCTGTTACCCAATGAGTGATGAATCTGACCCCACCTGTTCCAGAGAAAGCTGTCTGAGAGGGTGGTGACAAGTGTACAAGTGGGGAAAGCTTTGTGGCTTCTGCTTTATTTCTGAATGCCATAATAGCATTTATTATATTTTTTGGGAGTTTAAACACATACGAAAAAAGTACTCAAGCTGGAAAGAGCTCAGTGCTATACAACTGTCCTCTTAGGGAGGAAACCAGCAAGAGAATGCAATTTTGAACCTTAGCAAAACCATGTTGCGCTGCAGGGGGGCAGATCAAAATATGCAGACACCTTTGGAGATGAAAGGGGGGGGGGGGGGGGGGGACATCCTAAATGCTTACATCGCTGCCCAGTGCTTGTGTGGTACATTTGCTCTCATCTATAAGGACTAGATTTATTAAAGGGACGTTTGATGAAACCAACAGATTGCCATCCCGATTTTAACATGATAAAAATACAAACAGATTTACTAAGCAGCGGATTGACAAACCACCAGGAAACCGCCAAAACAAGAGGTGGCTGTGAGGCAAGATTGCTCAGCATGTTATTTGAGCTATTTTTCCATTCATAACATAAGAGGAGCTGCTATTGGCTTATGAATTACTGTGAAAATTACCATATATTGATTATAGGCCCAATAATAAATGCTGTCCCCATCATAATACCTATGTTATGTCGCTGTTTTCTGTGTCTAAACCCACTGTGTGTGACAGGTGCCCTACGCAGAGATTGGTTCATAACTGAGCAGCACAATGTGTCCGGGCCAATTACAACGTGCTCCAGGAGATTGTATTCAAATGAGGACAACGTTGTAAAAAGAAAAAGAACTTAAACATGTCTACAAGAGATGGCAATAAACTTTGTACAGCAGGTAGTTTGCAGCATACTGTCCTCAGAGGACTGGCTTGGTAATGACACCGCACTAAGAGCTTTATCAGAAAAAATTAACATTGTCTTTATTGTTCAAGAGAAAATCATTTCTGCTAATAAGTATACTTTGCACACAGAAAAGAACAGTGTTTTATACTGTCTATTCTCCGTAAATGTCACCTCTGACTCACAGCAGTGGTTAGACGGATCCTGAAATAAAGACCAAAGACAGAGAAAACAATGAGGATCTGGCAATAGCAGAATCACGGGGCTCGTTGTGGGATGTATTATACGGAGAATCACCCACCATTACTGAGCAAAATGTTTCACTTCACATTACTCATTCAGCTTCCTGAGGGTCCAGCGTGAAATGAGTAATGTGTCCCTACCAGGTCTCTTCGTTGTAAATAAGACAAGTGTTCCCATGGATGGTGGGAAGAGATACAGGAAGAGTCAGAGTTATGAATGAGAGACACACCCAGCAGTCATTTCTCAGCCACAACCCAGATTGGTGAGTGTAATACAGGGTTCCCTATCCTACAGCGAGGTGTAATCTCTATATAGACAGGTTGTACTAGAGGGCAGCATTCGTATCACGCTTAGATGTGTACAGCCAGAAGGGCAAGACCACAAGAGGAGTCCAATAATCTGATTCCTTGGTCACCTGCATGACAGATAGGCATACCTGCCAACAGTCCTTATTTTCACAGGACTGACCCAAATTTCAACATCTAAGATGCGGGTGCCTCCATTCGCCACGACTTAGGTGCTTGGAGGCGTGGCCTAACTTCTCCCGATTTACATATCAGCAATGTTGGTAGGTTTGGATATAGAATAGGTTAAACTGTCAACCACCTCATTATGGAATTTATAACAATGACAAGTTGACACTGGGGCTCCCAGCTTAAAGAAAAAGTTTCAGTACTTTGTGAATGAATGTGTCCTAAGCATTTCCCATAGAATAACCTGGTCTTATTGTAAAGTAAGGGCTCACAAAATTATCTAATTTTATTACCTAAATAGCAAAATCCTGCAGTAACCCCTAACAGTCAATCAGATGTTACCTTGCATCAGTGTAAGTAAATAAAACAAGTTAAACCTGATCCCTAATTGGTTGCAGCATGCATCAGTCAGCGCTATACAAGTAAAAATTCCTATTCTCCTGGAATGTCTGGGAGAATCCCGATTAATATTATCGTTTATTTATAAATCACCAACATATTATGTAGTACTGTACATTAAGGGGATCATAACACAAATAAATAAGAAACAAGAATGAGAAACAGAAGGTAAAGATGGCCCTGTCTATATGACGTTACAATGTAAGAGGTGTGGGCATCAGTTCATACATAAGGTTGTTGTGCATGGATACTGCAACAAAGAAGCATTCTGTCACTGTCGTCCTTCACATGATTGGGCGACACCTAGTCATAAGTCCTGTGGGAACAGATCTACCTGAAGACCACTCACTGTCCGCACAGTGGTAATGACATCATGAACCTCTGCCCACATCTTCTTTCATACCTTGCCCAGCAAGTATGTGATAAACTGCCTGTTATTGGGCTGTGAGGAAGACATAGGACATTACACTGACTCATAATGAATGTACAATACCACGTCCCTTCCAGCTGTATTCGTGTTAATGACGTGACTGGCTTGTACTTCTCCAGCTCATTGTAGCACATAACAATCATCCAGTGATAGATCGCACTTCTCCTACTCATGAGCTATTTGGGTTCCCATAGTGAGAGCTGACAGTTCCTCACAATACCGAGAAGTATCAGTGTGAACACAGAACAGCGTTATAATTCACAGTGTGGAGAAATCAACTAAACAGCTTGGATGTGTGAACTGCTTGTAATAGGGCTGGGTTCACACTACAACCTTCCTGTATAACATCAAAGTGGTATCTGCTGTAGTTGTTTTCTAACCAGCCGCAGGAGTACAATGAAAAGAAACCACCATACTGGTTTGATTTCTAGATTTTCATTCGCTGTATTTCATTATTGGCACCGTGGGATAACATTCAGGGCCTGAGTGATTAAGGAGAGTAAAGCAAAAAAAAAAAGGGGTACGTTTGATCATGGACAAACCATGTTACAATACAAGGGGTGCAAATTAGCTTATTATTTTGCACATAAGTTAAATACTGGCTGTTTTTTTATGTAGCACACAAATACTTGATAACTTTAAATTTACACTGAAATTTAAAAAGTTGATCTAGGACATACGTTACCCCAACAATATGTCCCCACATTTTAAATTTACCTCCCCCTTAACGCAACATGGTTTTACCCATGTGCAAAGTTACTCATTTTTTATGCTTTTATCCTTAATGACTCAGGCCCTCAATGTGCATACATACATGTTTTCACTATTTAATTTCTTCATTTTCAGGATTATACTGTTATAAACAAGGATTGATTTACCCAGACCAGCACCCAAACAACACTTCCAACCTTTGAAAAGACATATAGCTTGTTATGACCTAAGAGTATATCCCACTTTACTCATTTATATTAATTATTCATAGATTTCATCAACCTCTTGCACTTTTTCACTCACTTTTTATAGTTGCCCCTGTTGTATTTCTATTTATATTCCAGAAATCCTTTTTCTCTTTAACTAACAAGCTATTTCGATCACCAAATGTAAATAAATGATGAAAACAGATCATTTAGCGAATATAATAAATAACAAGAATTAAAAATTAATTTTATTAATCATCATTTTTTATTGAGTCACCCAACATCAACAAGTTTTGGGTCAAATTTTTTACTCCACCACCATGGACACCTTAAACTGAAGGCCACGAGAGTCCAACAGAGTCCGCCGAGCTCTTAAGAGCAAATAGATAAGTGTAGTCCAACTAGGTGGAGGGTAGAGTGTTTGCAGCGCACACAACATTTTCCAGCGAAGTGCAACAGTGAACGTATAAAACCATTCTGATCATATGCCACTGATTTAGCCGAAACAGTGACCCGGTCATTGCACACTGAAAAATGTTAAATAGAACACAGTATACTTTAATTTGTACAAATTTTGATCTTTTTATTTATGTATTAATACGTCTGTGTACAGTATGTCTGTTACTGTGAATGTGTGGCTGGTTTGTCTCTATGCACCATAACAGTGCACATTTACAAGTATGTATATTTCTGTACATATGTGTCAGCTGAGCGGATTATTGATGAGTCTTGTATAGAACTAAAAGACTTGGTTAGTTTGTGTAAGGGTCCATACACAATATTGGGCAAATCGGTCTGTGATCCCTGTGTATAGGCAGATAACAGTCACAATCCAAGATAATAATAATGAACCTCGAGTTCGAGAGGGCCATTTATTAGGCACAAGAGGAAACGCAGCCGGAGGATTATTATCATTATTAATATTTATATAGTGTGAGCATATTCCATAGTGCTGCACAATTGGGAACAAACACGGTAATAAAACAATACTGGGTAATACAGACAGAGAGCTAAGAGGGCCCTGTCCACAAGATTACAATCTATGGGACAATGGGAGTTTGATACATGAGGGTAAGTGCTACATATTACATATTGGTCCAGTCAGATGACATAGGTAAAAAGTGCTTCGTGGGTTATGTCCAGTCACACAGCAATGCTGGGCAGGGGTCAGAAGGTTGTTTGAGTACAGAAAGAACACATGCAAGTCTTATGTGCACTGTGTAGAGGGTGGTAACAGGGTAGAAGAGCTTAGGGGGGTGTTAAGAGGGTGGTTGAGGAATTTGACAAGCTGCCCGAAGGAGGGTTTTCAGCGAACTTACCCAGCGCCCTACAGCTCACTCATATACCGATTTCAAAAACAGTATACATTGTATAGTATGTATAGTTTTGTAAAAGTTGCTAATAAAGCTCAAAAAAAGATAATGTATAGCAGAGAAGGCAGGAAACTATAAACTGATAATTGACAGTAATATATGATGATGCTGCAGTGTGAGATTTGCTCTATAATAATATTCCTGACAAGTCTGAAGAAAAGCATTTGTAGCACATGCCCTAACTCTGATGTAGTTCACATATGACTTCATAGACAATTAAGTTGTGCACATGTTTACTTGTATGTTATGTGACATTACTTTGGTCTACTTTGAACTACATTTCTAGGAACCCCAGATCCTCCATTGGTTGCAATGGGGCTGGAAGTCCCTGGCTGCACCGAATGATCCGGTTTGGCAACCCCAGTATGATAATAATAAAATGATGATGATGATGATAATCCTGATGGCCCATGTGTGTCCAGATTTACCATCTCTGTGTATGTGTGTAATTATCACCCTGTATATTTCAGTAAGTGGAATTATACCTGTGTGTGCCCCAGTGTATCTATAGGTTGGAGTGTGGTCATAGCTGTATACACACATGTGCGCCCCAGTGTATCTATAGGTTAGTGTGTGGTCATAGCTTTATACACACACGTGTGTGCCCCAGTGTATCTATAGGTTGGAGTGTGGTCATAGCTGTATACACACGTGTGTGCCCCAGTGTATCTATAGGTTAGTGTGTGGTCATAGCTATATAAACACGTGGGTGCCCCAGTGTATCTATAGGTTAGTGTGTGGTCATAGCTGTACACACACGTGGGTGCCCCAGTGTATCTATAGGTTAGTGTGTGGTCATAGCTGTACACACACACGTGTGTGCCCCAGTGTATCTATAGGTTGGAGTGTGGTCATAGCTGTACACACACGTGTCTGCCCCAGTGTATCTATAGGTTGGAGTGTGGTCATAGCTATATACACACACACGTGTGTGCCCCAGTGTATCTATAGGTTGGAGTGTGGTCATAGCTGTACATAGACGTGTGCCCCAGTGTATCTATAGGTTAGTGTGTGGTCATAGCTGTACACACACGTGTGCCCCAGTCTATCTATAGGTTGTAGTATGGCCATAGCCATGTACACGCGTGTGTGCCCCTGTGTATCTATAGGTTGAGGATTGGTCATGACTGTTTACACAGGTGTATGGCCCTGTGTATCTATAGGTTATTGTGTGGTCATAGCTGTATACACACGTGTGCCCCTGAATATCTATATGTTGTGGTGTGGCTAGAGCTGGGGGTAGGGAGGGGACTGTTGCTTTCAGTAATGGAATTATCTAATGCTAATGTCCAGAAGGTGTGAAAGTGCTGTTATTATGGTACCCAAAGAGCAGCAATGAGACAGCACTTTAACCCTGGCCAAACTGCTGTGAACTCAATGCAGCTGATGATTGAATGGTGCAAAGAGAGAGAAGGAGAAGATTGCTGCGGAGATTCGAGAGAGGCAGGCGTTAGATCACTGCGGGGAGCGGAGAGAGGCAGGCGGAAGATCACTGCGGGGAGCGGAGAGAGGCAGGCGGAAGATCACTGCGGGGAGCGGAGAGAGGCAGGCGGAAGATCGCTGCCGGGAGCGGAGAGAGGCAGGCGAAAGATCGCTGCCGGGAGCGGAGAGAGGCAGGCGGAAGATCCCTGCGTGGAGCGGAGAGAGGCAGGCGGAAGATCCCTGCGTGGAGCGGAGAGAGGCAGGCGGAAGATCCCTGCGTGGAGCGGAGAGAGAGGCAGGCGTTAGATCACTGCGGGGAGCGGAGAGAGGCAGGCGGAAGATCACTGCGGGGAGCGGAGAGAGGCAGGCGGAAGATCACTGCGGGGAGCGGAGAGAGGCAGGCGGAAGATCACTGCGGGGAGCGGAGAGAGGCAGGCGGAAGATCGCTGCCGGGAGCGGAGAGAGGCAGGCGGAAGATCGCTGCAGAGAGAGGCAGGCGGAAGATCACTGCGGGGAGCGGAGAGAGGCAGGCGGAAGATCGCTGCAGAGAGAGGCAGGCGGAAGATCACTGCGGGGAGCGGAGAGAGGCAGGCGGAAGATCGCTGCGGGGAGCGGAGAGAGGCAGGCGGAAGATCCCTGCGTGGAGCGGAGAGAGAGGCAGGCGGAAGATCGCTGCTTGGAGCGGAGAGAGGCAGGCGGAAGATCGCTGCGGGGAGCGGAGAGAGGCAGGCGGAAGATCGCTGCTTGGAGCGGAGAGAGGCAGGCGGAAGATCGCTGCCGGGAGCGGAGAGAGGCAGGCGGAAGATCGCACCGGAGAGAGGCAGGCGGAAGATCGCTGCGGGGAGCGGAGAGAGGCAGGTGGAAGATCGCTGCAGAGAGAGGCAGGCGGTAGATCGCTGCAGAGAGAGGCAGGCGGAAGATCGCTGCGGGGAGCGGAGAGAGGCAGGCGGAAGATCGCTGCGGGGAGCGGAGAGAGGCAGGCGGAAGATCGCTGCGGGGAGCGGAGAGAGGCAGGCGGAAGATCGCTGCCGGGAGCGGAGAGAGGCAGGCGAAAGATCGCTGCCGGGAGCGGAGAGAGGCAGGCGGAAGATCCCTGCGTGGAGCGGAGAGAGAGGCAGGCGGAAGATCGCTGCTTGGAGCGGAGAGAGGCAGGCGGAAGATCGCTGCGGGGAGCGGAGAGAGGCAGGCGGAAGATCGCTGCTTGGAGCGGAGAGAGGCAGGCGGAAGATCGCTGCCGGGAGCGGAGAGAGGCAGGCGGAAGATCGCACCGGAGAGAGGCAGGCGGAAGATCGCTGCGGGGAGCGGAGAGAGGCAGGCGGAAGATCGCTGCAGAGAGAGGCAGGCGGAAGATCGCTGCGGGGAGCGGAGAGAGGCAGGCGGAAGATCGCTGCGGGGAGCGGAGAGAGGCAGGCGGAAGATCGCTGCGGGGAGCGGAGAGAGGCAGGCGGAAGATCGCTGCGGGGAGCGGAGAGAGGCAGGCGGAAGATCGCTGCGGGGAGCGGAGAGAGGCAGGCGGAAGATCGCTGCCGGGAGCGGAGAGAGGCAGGCGGAAGATCGCTGCGGGGAGCGGAGAGAGGCAGGCGGAAGATCGCTGCGGGGAGCGGAGAGAGGCAGGCGGAAGATCGCTGCCGGGAGCGGAGAGAGGCAGGCGGAAGATCCCTGCGTGGAGTGGAGAGAGAGGCAAGCGGAAGATCGCTGCTTGGAGCGGAGAGAGGCAGGCGGAAGATCGCTGCGGGGAGCGGAGAGAGGCAGGTGGAAGATCGCTGCCGGGAGCGGAGAGAGGCAGGCGGAAGATCGCTGCCGGGAGCGGAGAGAGGCAGGCGGAAGATCGCTGCCGGGAGCGGAGAGAGGCAGGCGGAAGATCGCTGCCGGGAGCGGAGAGAGGCAGGCGGAAGATCGCTGCCGGGAGCGGAGAGAGGCAGGCGGAAGATAGCTGCCGGGAGCGGAGAGAGGCAGGCGGAAGATCGCACCGGAGAGAGGCAGGCGGAAGATCGCTGCGGGGAGCGGAGAGAGGCAGGCGGAAGATCGCTGCAGAGAGAGGCAGGCGGAAGATCGCTGTGGGGAGCGGAGAGAGGCAGGCGGAAGATCGCTGCGGGGAGCGGAGAGAGGCAGGCGGAAGATCGCTGTGGGGAGCAGAGGGAGGCAGGCGGAAGATCGCTGCAGGGAGCGGAGAGAGGCAGTGAGTAGTTCCTCTAGTATGATGATAGCATTCAAGACCATATTTCCAGACAGTCCTCTTGATTTTGTTATTACTAATTCTTCCATTATCCAACACTGCCGCCTTAAGGTGAATATGTCAGTGTTCCCATTCTTCTTAACACTAAAGCATGCCTGTCCAACCTGCGGCCCTCCAGATGTTGTGAAACTACAAGTCCCAGCATGCCCTTCCAGCTATCAACAGGTTGTCTACTGCCAAAGCATGCTGGGGCTTGTAGTTTCACAACACCTGGAGGGCCGCAGGTTGGACAGGCCTGCACTAAAGGATCCTACTTGCAGTAAGTGTCCTTCTATGGTTAGCATTGCTACCTGACAGCACTGGGTGCCCATGAGCTCGATTCCAACCTGGGCCCTCTGTGTGGAGACATTTCCTCCAGGTGCTCTGGTTTCCTCCCACACTCCAAAGACATACTGTTAGATAGAACTTTGTCTGTCTGTAGTAGGGAATTTAGTTATAAGCTCCAATGGGGCAGTGAATGATGTGAATGATAAGTATTCTCTGTACAACACTGCATAATATGATGGCGCTATATAAATAAATAAAATAATAATAATAATAATAATAATAATAATAATAATGCACGGCTCATAGAAGCACTGTCAAAAATACTGAAGCGTGTTCCCTAAAGTATGACTAGTTGTTTCACCTACTGGAATACGGCATCTCTGCCTTCCAGATGTGTAACTCTTAAAGCCTATTGACAGTAACTTGTGAGATGACAGCTGCATCACGTCAGTAATCATTAGGTCTTTACGCAGAGAGATCCTAGGGCCACAGAACAGTGGCAGCACCTGGTATTATTAGAAAGTGTACACAGCAAAGTGGAGGATGAAATGACATTGTGGAAAGAAGAATCATCAGTCATGAAATTGTCAACATCGACAATAGACGAGACGAGACGAGTAAAATGTTAAACCATGGACAGAATCACAGATCACGTCAGCGCTGACACCCACTGACATGACAGAAATGAGACAGCTAGGACAAGGACAGGGGCTCAAGGCTTGCACATTGCTCAATTATGCCCCCTTGAGGACCAAGTGATATTGTAACCCTGTGTAGTCGGCATTCTTGTAGTGAAAATGCCATTTGTCTACTTCAAGATCATCATCAAGATATAAGATATTGACACTTGTAACCATCATGTAAATGTAATTCAATTTGTACAAGAATACAGGAAATTCACTAAAACAAATCTTTCTCCTCTTAATGATTGAACGTAATGATCTGATTGATCAGATTTGTTGTTTTACCTGTGCCCATAATCATAAAAATGCCGTATAGAAAACAAATTTGTCATTTAGATGAGCTTTTATTGTATCTTTACTGTAGTACCTCACAATTCAATGATAAGAATATCTTTATCATAGGTCTGTATTTAGCATTATTACAATTTCATATGTACCTAATGATTATGTGGTGTGAAATGTATAAGCACAATAAACACATAAATATAATGCGTGTGTAGAGCTATATAGTGATATTTTACCTGTCGCCTCTGAAGAGCATGGGCCATGGTTACCTAGGTGGTCACCAGTAATTAGACCGTGGGTGACACCACCCAGGAGAGGGGCGAACATGTCCCCTGTACGGCTGCATGTGAATGGTTCATTTTACTGTTATTTTTTTGGCTTTCACTTCCTCCTATCCTCCCCCCTTTAATTTTAGAATGTGTTTCTACGGGGCCACCTCGATAAGTCACTGGACACTGTACTATGTGCTCTCTGGCTCTCCCCCTCTCTACTATCAGCTGATGCTTGGGTTTCATTTAAAGGTACAGTATGTGCCTCCGCGTGTGCAGCCACAGGTACAGTCTAGTCTGTGCCTCCGCGTGTGCAGCCACAGGTACAGTCTAGCCTGTGCCTCCGCGTGTGCAGCCACAGGTACAGTCTAGCCTGTGCCTCCGCGTGTGCAGCCACAGGTACAGTCTAGCCTGTGCCTCCGCGTGTGCAGCCACAGGTACAGTCTAGTCTGTGCCTCAGCGTGTGCAGCCACAGGTACAGTCTAGTCTGTGCCTCAGCGTGTTAAGCCACAGGTACAGTCTAGTCTGTGCCTCAGCGTGTTAAGCCACAGGTACAGTCTAGTCTTTGCCTCAGCGTGTGCAGCCACAGGTACAGTCTAGTCTGTGCCTCAGCGTGTGCAGCCACAGGTACAGTCTAGTCTGTGCCTCAGCGTGTGCAGCCACAGGTACAGCCTGTGCCTCCATGTATGCAGTCACAGGTACTGTCTGGAATAATGAGGTCTGAACTATGCACCGCGATGCACACACAGACCTAGCTGTGGACCATGACTAGCACCAGAACCAGGATCTGCAGACAGGTACTACACTGGCTCCGTGCTGAGCAGGTGGCCGCCGCTGGATATATGGATGATTACAATGTGACTAATGAAAGTATAGTTACGTCCATTCCTGAGACACAAGTAACGGTATTAACTTCTTTTATCATTTCAGCCGAGATCATCAGTGCAGTGCAACGTAGCAAGTATTATATTTATCTACATAGTGTATTACATAACAATCATATTACAATACAACAACTGAAGATTTCACCACCCACATTATATTTAAATTTAAAAACACAAGAAAATTACTTTTATTGGTTTATAAACTGAGAGAATATATTGTGGATATCGACACTTGTTTCCAATGCTGCATTTTCCTTATTGATGTGAAAAAACAATATTGTACATGATTCAAACTTTGATTAGATCAAAATGTTTATTCACATCCATGAATTGTGATGAATTTACTTAGTCACTGTGTTGATACATTTTTTCAGTTGCATTTGGCCCTTTGTATGACCTGTTGCACCAATCATCTCTCTTATTATGATTATGCTTTGCTACACAGATGAATTGCTACAATGAAGCTTTCATACTCTGTCACAACAACTAGAAGAATTATGTTTTGCTAATTGGGCAATTGAATCATTTCTCCTTTAATTGAAAGTTTGTGATCAAGGGGCCTATTGATTAATGGTCACGTTGTCATCAGTGCTGTGAAGGGGGTAATGTAACTATGCGGGCATGGACAATGTAGTTTACAAAGCCTTGTACATTGTCCCCTTGACAGCACCGATGACCGAGTCACGGTTATCGGTGACATCATGAGCTGCCCCCGGCTTCTTCACTGATCGCGATGACTTCCACTCGGTTTGCACAGCAGTCGTCCTGGAGCCTGGTCGGGAAATGAGCCCTTCGGTCTGAACACGTTGCGGTAAGTATTGTTGGGGTAGTCAGCATCGATATGCTGACTACCACCGGTCCTGGCGATGACTTTCCCTAACTACCAACTCCGGGTTCTGATCCGGAGTCTTTACTGCGTGTTCGCGACATAAGGTTGTGCATGTGCAGAGCTTTTTTTGTTACTTAACAGAGGGGAGAGCAGGTAGGCTGCTGGAGAGGAATACGAAGATCCTCATAGGGTAGAACGGCTTACCCCATCTTTATTGAAAATTATGGGGACTGCGGTTTAATGTGATACTTAGCCTAATGTAGAAGATATCTATGATATCTGTGTTAGGCTTTTGTTAGATATGAGTGTTCGTTTCTGCATGGTTTATGGCTTAATAATGAGGCTCCTATGCGTGCACCTGGAACTCTGAGAAGTTTTCCGAGATAAAAAAGATCAGTCACATTCGCTGGTATAGCTTTTCAGATTAAATAGTGGCATCATCATCATTTATTTATATAGCGCCACTAATTCCGCAGCGCTGTACAGAGAACTCACTCACATCAGTCCCTGCCCCATTGGAGCTTACAGTCTAAATTCCCTAATATAGACACACACTCACACAGACAGACAAACTGGCATACAAATAAGGTAACTGTCAGCATTACAGCCTCATCTTATTTACATGCCACTTTTTCTCCACACTGACATCAAGGATCTGTTTTCCAGGTATCTGGTAAGGAGACGAGTGACTGTATATGCTGCATACCGCTACTTCATACTCTCATAATTGTCAGCTTCCGTCTCGTATGAGCTGCCTTTTCAACCTTTGTCAATTGTTCAGTGGCACATTTTGCTATTACAACCATTACCATTTGCATTCTTGGACTGCTGGAATTTTTATAGCTTTGTGACTTTTCCATGTAATATCCTTTACCGAAGTGATTCCTTTTATTATATCATATAATACAATTTGTTTCTGAATACTCACACATGTGATTGAGATTGTTTACGGTATTACCAATATCTTTTAGGTATTCCCTGTTTTATTGATTTTTTATATATTTAAAATAAACATTACTACTATCCTACAGACTGCCTGCGAAAAGTAATCCTTGTTTCTCTAGCAGAGAAGGCTTAGTAAGCCGAGGGGAAGAGAGAATGTGGGTGGTGTAATAGATAATTGTATGGATCACACTAGACATTGCGAGAAAATCCTAACAAACATTGATATCTGGTGCTTCAGAGCTGCTATTATAGAACAGATACACATAATTCATCACGCATAAATCTTACAGTACAGATGACAAAATGTTACAAGAATCCAGCAATAACAGGAAGAAATTACAGTTTATACTACTGGAAATAGGAATAGTAAAACGCCCTGTGACTGCCCTGATCAGCAAAGAGGAATCAGATGGTGAAGGAAGTGATACTGCGAGAGGGAAAACCTGCAGCTCAACCCATGTGCGGTATTACAGAACCACACTATTAAAGACTAGGCCACCATGGCTAATGCCATGCACAATATCCTCCTGTGGCGCTCCAGGTGTTGGGAAACTACAAGTCCCAGCATGCTCTGCCAGTCGATGGCCAACCGATAGCTGACAGGGTATGTTGGGACTTGTAGTTTCACAACACCTGGAGAGCCACAGGTTGACCAGGCCTGTGCTATACTGCGCTATACTTAGTGTTGACTGGACAATTGGACAGCTGGCACGAACCATCAACTGGAACTTGCAGGAGACCAACCAGTGACTTGTCTAAATGTCACACATACAGATATATTACACGGATATTTTAAAGAATCTGGCAAGGCGTTTGCTCCTGTTTTGCCACAGCACTCCTCATAGTAAATCCTCCTGTCTGATATCTGCAGACACAACATATCTGTCAGCAGTGTGTAACATACAGCTCTGACTAGGTCTCAGTTAATACAAACACACTGCAGTACCTGGGCAACAGGGATTCTGTACTTCAGTGCCCTCTATGGGGTTGTTTAAATTAATCATCTGGTTTTAGATCAGTATTTATACAATTAGTTGCAATTGTTAACGCTTCTGCCCTCTATGCTAAAATAATAATGAAAAAAATCAGATACTTGTAAGCACACAATTTATTAAAACACCTTTTGACACTCAATATATAAAACAAAGTGACGTGTTTTAGTATATTGTTAGGGGGATTAAAATATGGGCCTCTGCAATGCACTTGGCAATGACCAATATCAAGACACAAGGTTTCTGCACTGTCATCACAAAGGAGTGTGCCTCCTGCATGATCACTACAGGAAATGTTGGCAAGCAGCTTCTCCTGGAAATGCTTGGTGTACAGTTTGTGCCAGGCTACATTTCACTAAACGGTCCAAGTCAGTCATGTGTCAGACGATCATTAAAACGCTCATCCTCAATCACAGACATTGTGCTGACAGTTTCCCGGCACACAGGTAAACCTCACGTCACTTGCATCACATTATCCTCAGGTGCTCTTTGCTCACAATAGACTAGCATTACAACGTTAATATTCAATTACACTTTCCTCTGTACAGCGTACGGCTCTTCTGCTATTCTGAGCAATCTGTTAGAACATGATTGAAAACCATTCTCTGTATATTAATAGAAAGACTCGTATAAGGGATATATTGTAACTTACTAGGATAGCGCTGACTTCACAGCTCCAGACGGCCACTTACACTCATATCATTACACTCATATCATTATTCATTCTTACTACGCGGAAGCTGGCAATTTTATGTTGTTTAGCGGATGAAGACGCAATGGAGGCCGAGGTAATGTTTCTGGGTTTCTGCCATCTCATTTCCGCTGTCAGTGTTTTCCAAGCTTAAGTCATCTTATCACAGCGCTGCTGACCCAGAGTATTTGGTTGTAGAACTGCCCCTGAAGTCACCAATCTTTCCAGTCATTACGGAAGGCTCAGGATCTTCAGATGCCTCAAAGTAACCACAAAACTATTTTCAGTTTCTGTCCCTTGTCCTCCTGTACAGATAATCCAATCTCACGAACACCAACATACCTGTGACATAATTGGATTCAAGCCTGTCAATATATTACAAGAGGCCTGTCCATCACGTGGTCCTATGATGGGATAGGACAATTAGGACAGTGTCACATGCTGAGCTGAAGACACACAGGATGGGTCCCACCAACAATAACCAGACTAAGCAATGCTAGGGTTATACAAACTACATCCAACCCCAGCCCACAGGGACATTATTGCCTGCTTAGTCCAACATCTGTCTGTGATAGCAGCAACAGCATAGGGACCTCGAGGCAAGTCCTCTGGGCACAGGGCTATGTGAAACCCTGATGGTGGCTAAGTGGCAGCATTATAATGCATATGGGGATGTTCACAGACAATATAGGAGCATTCTGAGGCTATATGGAGGTATTATAGTAACATTAAGTGGTGATGTAACTGTATAATGTGGGGGTCAGTACTGTAAAATAAAATTGTGAATGCCAACAATATAACACAATATATATGCTTCTTTCTTTATAAAGTTGGGTTCATTTGTACATTAGTTACCTCTGTTGCCAAACAAGCCTCACTATTTACTTGCACAGAATAAGTACATACATTGTACGGGGCGCATGATTTTATCACAGCAATTTTTCACTATTCAATCGTCGTCTCCTGCTCCTCGGGCATCTCTTGTAGGGGTGGGGATAGGTTTTTAGAAAAAATAAATAAACCAGGTTTTAAATTTGGATATTTCCTTTGAATAGATAATAGATATAGCCTTTTAAAACAGAAGATATTTCCACATTCCTGTTATAAACTAACATTGCCTCATAAAGCCAACACATGGGGATTTTAATCCTATTTAAGGAATAGTGGGTGGAGACATGCAAATCACTCCTTATATGTTCCAGTAAACTAATCATGCATCTGCATAGAGCAGCTGATTAAATCTCATCAGTGCAAGACATAGATCCACCATTAAGGTTAGGGAGAATAAAAGGAACTAAATTGTCCTCCAGGGTAAATAAATTACAGCAATATCCTTCTACAAGGTAGTTACATCTCTCTTCACAAAAGTAAAAAATGAGGGATTTAGGACTGCGTCAAATGGGTGCTTTTACACCAGCTTCCAGCAACGCTCAAACTGCTCCGTGCTGACACATTGGAATGAATTAGGCAACGCTCACCCGTCATATGGGAACGATTAAGCCCTAAAGACACCCCATGCAATGTATCCCGAGCAAAACATTCACAGCACCTACCTGACATCAAGTCTAATCTTGAATCTCTCATTCTCGCCCAACACCGCCCATAATCCCGAATGCCTCAATCTCGCCCAACACCGCTCATAATCCCGAATGCCTCATTGTGGCTTTGTGAGGCAATGCTACAGAAGTGTGAAATTTCCAGCACTTTTATTAACCATCAGACACCCTGCATTATACATTTACAGAAATGTGTGCATCATAACCTGCACACACTGTCTTATTCAAGTTACCATAAAATAAACACTGTACAATAGTAAACATGTGACTGAAACTAACAGCAGATAACTGCTTGAAATTCAGGTCTTCCTTTATCATCAATAGGCATCATAAGGTCATGCATCAACCTGTGCACAACAGGAAATAGCATGTTTACAGCATATATCTGATCGTAATAGATGGTAATGAAACATCAATAAGTACATTCAAAGGTTTATGATTCTGTCAGATGAACAGATCGGAAAGGTTTGTCCCACAATGTTATTAATCGCTCTTAAGCTTGATTTCATTGCACTTCCTGAAAGGAAGAAAGCATGTTCCACTGAGACTCCTAATTGGTCAGTAACATATTGAGCAGCGAGTTCAGGCACCAGATGTGGATAATTGGCCCTCTAGAGTCTACAGGGTAGAGCTTGGCATCTCCCGTCTTCTGCTTAGAATCAGCTCACCAGCCACACTCAGTAGGACGGTCACCAGTGAGCAGGGTAAAAGGCTGAAAATAAAATAAACACCTAAATCCTGGACTAAGCTGTGTAGTGCAACAATGTTCCTGCTGCATCTGCCTGACTGCTGCTATACCTGGCCTGACCTTTCCTCTGTGTACTTACAGCCTGTTCTATCCCTGCGGCTTCCTAGGCCCGGTACCCTGAAATCCTTGTCCATAGACCTCTCTCACTCGTGCAACAGTCCTGGGGGCCACAGAATACTGCTAAGCACATGACTGTTGAACTTTTACCATGGTATACGGTGGCAATTTAAGTGACTGGGAAAATAAAATAAGAGTAACGCCAATTTCTGAAAAAGTGAGGTTTCAGTCCAAACTAAAAGTATTCTACAACAGTACAGTAGATACATGGAAAACAGTTGTAAATCTAAACAAAATCCAGCAATGAAAGCATGCTTGTTCTAGGCAGCTCAGTGATCAGATAACACATGGGAATCACTGACAATTGTTCCTGCACCTTGTGCAGAGGAAAGCACCTCTTGTATAACTGCACCGATCTGTTGTGCATGGATAACGAACCTTAGGGCTTAAGAGATGGAAACACAAAGTAAAGTGGGGACAAAACTCTGCACCGTGTTAGAAGAGTTTGTTAATGGGTCTCTCAAATTCCCTGCAGAATAGTGGTTCCCATAGAACTCCAATCTATCTCCAATCTGTGTTACGAAGCATTACTGAGTTTAAATGCTGTAGGGCTTTATTTGAAAGTTTTACCAGTGATCAACACAAAATACTTTTAATGTCAAATAAAAAAAAAACTAACACTATCTTCATTCATTACAAACAGAACACAGACAATGGCTGACTATATAAGTACTCACCGTTTGTGCCAAGATAAACCTAATTAAACACTAGTGCAATCAGTTGTTATCTGAGATCACAAAATTCATTGAAGAATTTATGTAAAATAAATAAAACATACACGTGTCTGAGAGGTTCCACAGTTACTGCATTTCCAAAACAAGAGCTTCACCATGAAGATCAAACAATATTAAAAAGCAAATAGAGAAATAGTTATTGAAAACCACCAATCAGGTAAAGGATAGAAGATGACAAATCCTTTTAATATCAATCAACCAGAGTACTGTCAGCTCCAACAAACAGAAATGGAGAGAATGTGGAACAACAGTATATTTGTGTAGAACAGGCCGTGTGAGAAGGCAACCAAGAGGCCTATGGACAATCCGATACAGTCTTCCATAGCATAAACAGGTGAAACGGTCAATGGGGATAAAAATACACCATTGATAAATAAAGCTCACAGAAAATCTCACCTAGGCAGGGACTGATGTGAGTGATTATATATTCTATGTAAAGCACTGTGTAAGAATTCCTGAGTAAATCCATTTGGATTCCGAAAATAAAAAATAAAAAAATAGGGTTAATACTCTAGGCAGCCACAGTATAATTGGTCCAGCTCACGAAAGACCTGCTTCTAACACATGGAAGGTCATGGTCATGGGCACACTTTTACACATAACCAATGGGGGCAAATGTGGTCGACATGTGGTGCTAGCCTTTAACTTTCAAGTTTCTATCTCACATCTTCCTGTGTTTCCTTGTAAATGTGGCTACTGGATGTGATTGAGCGACTCTGTGTCTTGTACCACTGGGTATAGACTCTAAGTGACACAGGATAAAACAATCAAGTCACACAGATTCCTACAGACATGGGGGCAGTGAAAACACATGAAGCATTTCCACAGAACCTGCTTTTCCATCCAATAATCCCTACTTATTGGAGCTATGATTTGTGCCTCTGTTCTTGTGCCGTGTGCAGACAGCTTATGTAGGTCACAGGTGTAATGTCTGCCTAGGAGCCAGAAATCAGAGGATTTGTCCTATAGACCTGAGCAGAATCGCTCTCCAATATCCTTTTACTTTAAACTGGCACCAGACACACATGAAAGTGATAAATTGCATATATACACTGACTTACATGTCGATAATAACAGATAATTGCCATGACGTAAGTCTCAAAGCGTGTATACCACCAGAACACCTGTATCACCCTGCCATAAGACTCAGCGTCTCTATATTGCTATATCAGTAATGACCCTACTATTCGGCCACTTCATAATAACATCAAAGTAGCAATAGAACCAGCAGCACTGATAGGATAATTACACTCTACAGTACCTATAGAACGCGGCCTACACAAGGGATGATCATAACGGACTGTTTGTTATTTATGTCACAAGAATAGGAGAACCTTTATAGCAATCTTGTATAATAGTGTAAACATTTGTGAGTTAATTAAATGTGTGACCAAATAGAGCAGGCTAAACTTGTATGGCCAACACATTATGTTATAAATATCCAAATGGCCCTAGGCAGCAAAATGGTCCCCACTCGTGGTCTAAATTGTCGCCATTTCCCCAGAGACCACTTATAAGAACAGCAGTTTGGATCACTGTAAGATCTTGCAGAGTAAGGACTGAGGATTGTAGATATGTCCCAGCAGCTGTACCTTTATATCATGTTTTTCCTATTCTCACCAAGCACAAGAGTGATATTGATGTCCGTGAAGGAAGCAGGTTGCACGAGCTGCCAGGAGGTTTATGGATCAGGGATGTCCCCCTAGAAGAGACCACTGAATGTAGGGAGCTTGTCCTACTTGTTACATTCTACTGTAAGACCTACTGATATGGAGTTGATCATGAAGGACATAGACATAGTTTAGGTGCCTGCCTAGAGAGATAGGGGGCAGGGGGTAAAGGCAGAACTGTGAGACAAGGTGGAGAGGTAGAATATGTAAAACACACAAGTCATTTAGAGACAAACACCGTTAATAATATTGTTATGTAAAAATAAAAAGAAACAAAACAAAACAGGAAAACAATAAATATCCTTCTTCTAAAAGTGTTAACTATACAATAGACATTACCTATACAAAATCTCCTTACGTAATATGCATATCCCTGCAAATGTCAGTGCTCCGACATGGCCCTCTAGTTACATGACCAATTCACACATCAATAGGCATATCGTAGATTGAAAACATTTACAAATCTATTGTTTAGTATTAAACGAAAGTGAATTTATATAACTTTCCTAAACATTAAATAATTTCTTCAGCCCCAAATACTGGTTAAGGAATTATAATAAAATGACAATCTCTAAATACAAAAAATCAACAATTAAAAACCTTAGCAACGCGGCAAAGGCCGTGATTCCAGTACATTGGAGATCCCCGAATATCCCTACCATTAGAGAGTGGTTTGCCCGAATAGAATCCTATAGAATAATGGACGACATACTCTATTCCTCAAAGGACAAATACAGGGAATATCATTACATATGGTTTGAGTGGCTCGAATTCAAGGATTCACCACTATATTCTCAGTGGAATAAATGAACCCCCCTTACTCTCTCCCCCCCTCCCGCTCTACCTTTCTCTCCCTCTCTCTATCCCTCTTTGTCTTTCCCCCATCCCTACATGATGTATTATTGAATACTAAATGGTACTATATTTTTATGCTGAACTATTGTTGAATCGTGTTCATGTATATGTGTCTTTACGTAATATTTTTGAATATCCTTAATGCATTGTTCTATGCAAAATAGATATGTTTGTAAAAGCTGTTCAATCTTTCAATAAAAAAGAGATTTACAAAAAAAAAAAATAATAATTTCTTCACCGGTTTCTCTTTATATATGGATGCTTCTATTCAGGCCATCTTAAACATACAGGCGATCTTATCTTTAAACAACGCTATAGAAGGTGGTGGAGAATGTAGCCAAAAAAGTAAAATAACTTTTTTTTGCAACTGCTGAAATAATAAGAAGCCGTTTCTTACTCCCTTTGGTACATTTGAAAGATTTGTCCAAAATCCCAACACCGCCCATTCAGGGGATAACCGAACAAAGTTTACTGCCAAGGCGTATTCCTATACTTGAATCCAAAATAGTTTTAAATATAAACAATCCCATAAGCATAGGTATAATGAAGCATCTGATTTGTGACACTTTGGACATTTCAGAACATTACTGATCCCTATATTAGGATCTCGCAGGTGATAAATATCCCAAAAGTTTAAAAATCATGTCACTATACATGCTTGCCGTTAAAGTGTTATTAAAATATAGAAATGTCTCTTGAATGATAGAAAGGTTTATATGTGGAAAGTGTATCAACCATTTAGACATACCCATCTGTCTATTGGTATTATAGTGAGGTATACATAGGAGTTTATAACAATTTGATAAGACTTTATTCGCACATTTATTACTTACCACCATAGAATCAAGATGATCTCAATCTACCGAGAAAAGTTTAGACACCACTGACGTAGGGACGTTCATAACATCAATTTTGCAACATACCTCAGAAAAGAGTTAACACTCCTGTTTGTATTGGGGTAACAACATCCCTAAACGTAATAATACCCGTTTGTGCCCAAGAACGAAATGGCCTAGATGCTCAGAAATTATAAAAAGTAATGAATGTAGATGTTGAAGCCCCCATTTACTATGTATTCTATGGCATAACGGCCAGGTGGTAAACAGAAAGGGGATATCTGATATTTCCAAGGGAATATCTAAGCAAGATATATGCAAAAAGTATCTAAGATCCATATGTGGAATAAACTGCTATTCTAATATTACATTTGTGAAACCATTCTGTAGGTTGATCCAGCCTCCAATATATCTACAAATTACAGCATGATTTCATACATTTACATTCAGGAAATGTAATCCCCTTCATGTTTAGTTTTCTGTAAAATCTTCAAACTAATCCTCACTTTTTTATTATTCCAAATATGAGTTATGTTAAATTCAACAATTTTTCATCTTGTGTAGATAAAAGTACTAATGATACTTGTCAGGGATACGATATTTTAGGAAAAGTGATTATTTTAATTAGATTTACCCTATCCACAAAGGAGAGATGCAAATATTGACCACGACTTCAATTCCAAAACAGCAGATTGAATTATACGATCAACATTCATATATAACTCTTCTATAAGATGTTTTACATGTCGATACTAATGATTTACCAGCCAGTGATGTTGGCCAGTAGCTTGGCCAGGGAGCGTCTTCAGTGTCAGATCAGATGTTTGGTTGACACTTGGTTGAAGAAAAGGTGGAAGAAGGTTCTTACTTAGTGAGGAATTCAGATCTTTCATTAGGCACAATCCAGAAAAAGCTGCTGAAAAGCGTATTGACCATAGTAGCAGCTTAACTGACCGATCATGTAAAGTGCTAGTTGAAATCTCATAGTGGTTACTGAGCCAGGGTACAATGACTGGGACTTTGTGATTATATCCTATTTAGAAAAGACAGTAGGAAAAATGGGAGGTAGAGTAGCTTTAGATCTGAAGAATGACATAAAAGTAACATTAATACCGGGTGCTGCAGGTAGGACTCAGAGTATTTGGGGCACTCTAGGAAGTCATGAAAGAGGGGTTTTCAGACAGGAACAATTTATAGGAAATGGATGGAATATTAAAAGAGAAAATCACTGAAAGGCGAGGGGATAATTAGGGGAGATTTCAATATGCCCGATATGGACTGAAATATGAATTGTTAAATCAGCCAGGAGAAGCGAGATTCCGGATTGGTTCCTTTTGTGCATTTCTCAAGATATTAGTTAGAAACCCAACAAACACGGAGACAATCCTATACCTAGTTGTTACAAATGGAGACTTGGATCAGACATGCCTAAAGGAGACAACTTGAAGCCTAGTGACCATCGGCCAGTGTGGTTTAATAAGCACAAACAGGATGACAAATCATTCTTTAGATAAGTCCGTGCGAGGAAAGAGAGGAATTTCGAGGCAACACACTGAAGGAGACAAGAATTGCAGGTTGCCTAAATAATTCATTTTGCCCTCTTTTAAGATTTCACATGGGGTCACCTACACGAGAAAAGAAATGTAAACCCTACCGTAATGTAGACACAAATTAATTTACTACACAAGAAGTGTTATTGAACTCTCAAAAATAAATATAGACAATTAAATTGGTCCAGAGAGTGTACATCAACGAGTATTAAGACAACCAAGAGTAGTGTTTGCAGCTCGATAGAATTCCAGGTGATTGGGAAACTTAGTTCCACTACACAAAAAATGCAGTAAGGAAAAAATATGATAACTATAGACCTGAAGAGCATTTAATGAACTCGCTATTGAAAAAAAGAGTTGCTCACTATTTAGAATCAAAAAAATTACAAGATCCAACACGGCATGGATTGCTGCTAGGAGTTTGTACCAAACAGATCTAGCGGGATTATTGTTACACATTACCTAAAGTAATAGATCTGAGTGGATCAGTAGCTATATCTTATTTACATTTTAGCAGGGCCTTTTATACAGTATTCCACAATAAATTAATTCAGAGACTGAAAATCCCTTGATTTGACTCAAGGATAAAGCAATGGATGAAAGGGTTTTCTGAAGGACAGAAGACAAGAGTATTGTAGTCTGTAGGCTGAGATTAAGGGCGGGTAACCAGAGCACCACTCTCAGGGACCATTCCTGGGTCCTGTCTTATTTAATGTACTCTTCAGTGATATTACTTCTGGTTTACAAGGGAAGATTAGTCTTTTGTAGATAGTACAGATTTTTTTTTTAACATGGTCCATCTGTTAAAAAACCAAGGGGAAAACCAAATGTGCAGTGATTAAGAGAACTGTCCAAGTGTGAAATCTTAACTCTAAAACATATGCAAAATAATTCATATGGGATAGAAAAATCCAAACTCTGAATATAGAATGAATGGTGATGTAATGTCAACAACAGAGGAAAGGAGCCTTACGGGGGACTTCAATTCTGCACAAGTTGCCCCAGGCTTCATTTATAAGCGGCGGATGCTGCAGAGCGGCTCAATTACGGGACCCGCAATCCTCATAACTCCTGGAAATAGGGCTGGATTGCGCTCATTTCTGCTCAAGATATGAGAAAAGTGAAAGGAAATGAGAACAAAAAATGGTAAGAAAGATAGGAAGACACAGAAAGGGAGACATAGATCTGTGAAAGAGTCTCCCAGCAATTGTGGCGGTGGGGAAGGAAATTCAAGCACACATGGGACAAACAAATTGCTATTTTGAAGAACTAAAAATTCATAACCCCAAAAATGACATCAAAATAAATAAAAATTAAACATGAAAAACACACACACACGGCAGACTAGTTAGACCTGTAGGCACTTTGTTGCTGTCAAATTCTAGGTTTCTTAATTATTCCCACCTTGTAGACCTGGTTATTAAGTGAACCGCTGAGTAGACACAGCTGCTAGAACACTGTACGGACATAACAAACATTAAACAATTCCTAGGAACATATTAATTGCACAATACAAACACATGACAAATATGTACAGTGT